>NW_019947070.1:0-2693 GCF_002910315.2 Salvelinus sp. IW2-2015 | reverse complement strand
TGGTAGACTGGAGCACTCCGGAGGTGCAGCACATCTCCCTGATGGAGTGCATGGCTAGCTGGGGGCACCGATGTCCAGCACGGGGATCCCCAGGCGGGAAGACAGGATGGGCGCTGGTGGTCCCACAGGGCTGTCGTTACGCACCATCACATCCTGGGGCCACAGAAACAGGGTCAGGAGGGTAATGAATTAACACATGCTTACAAGGTACAGTTGAAGCATCTTGGAAAGAATACACAAATGTACTGTTACATTCAGTTTTATTGATTACATTTCCATGTGACATGGATGCCCATTTATCAGTCCGGTATAAATTGGATGTCAGCTGTGTGGGAAACTCAACATGTGTCAGAAATGGAACTGTCTGTTCCTGCATCTCTGCTATTTAAATCTGGCTTTACACCAGTCCATTCTCTGAGTCCATATGGGTGTGAATGAGGCACACTCAGGGAGGAAATGGCCAGAGCCGTAGACTCACCACAACTGAGGTGAATAAAGGGCCCGTGTGGGAGCTGAACATCCTTCATTCTCTAAGAGGCAGAGCTCTCGTTCGTCACCTCATTACTCCCCATAAGCTTGGTTTATATCCCCACTGCACTAAAGGCTTGGTTTTAAAATCCACTCACTAGTTTTAAACACTCGCCTAAGCTTGGGTTTACCAATCCCACTGCACTAAGGCTTGGTTTAAATCCCCACTACACTAGCTTGTTTAAAATCCCCACTACACTAAGGCTTGGTTTAAATTCCCCACTGCACTAAGCTTGTGTTTAAATCCCCACTCACTTAAGGCTTGGTTTAAATTTTCCCACTACACTAAAGGCTTGGTTTAAAATCCCCACTACACTAAGGCTTTGGTTTAAATCCCCACTACACTAAGGTTGGTTTAAATCCCCACTGCATAAGTGGTTAACATCCCCACTAGACTAAGGCATGGTTAAATCCCCACTACACTAAGGCTTGGTTTATCCCCACTGCACTAAGCTTGGTTTAAATCCCCATGCACTAAGGCTTGGTTTAATCCCACTACACTAAGGCTTGGTTTAAATCCCCACTAACTAAGGCTTAGTTTAAATCCCCACTAGACTAAGGCTTCGTTTAAATCCCCACAGCACTAAGGCTTGGCTTAAATCACCACCGCCTATTCAAGGTACTGGACCCTGTACTAACCCACTCCAGGGTTGGGGTCAATTTCAAGTCAGGAAGTACACTAAAATTCCAATTCCCTTGAATGCTTGTCAATTAGGAAAATGTGGCTTTGGAATGACCCCCAAAATCCTGACCCACTCCATCACACTGATTCCCTTTTCACTCTGCTGTTTCTCTATGAGCTAAACTGAGCCAAGCGGTTCWGCCTGGCCTGGGTARGCATCTACTGTAGTTGCTGGACAATGTGGAAGGAAAATATSAGAACCAGCACAGTGCGGTTGGGAACAGCACGATAGTGTGAAAGTGGTATCAGACAGTCAGTACATTCTATGGGTCTAATTGTGTTGTAATCTGACCAGACATAGTGAACCATAATGTCTCACTATGTTGGTGTATGATCATGTGTCTTTTGTCTGTTCTTACCAGGGCTTCTTTGAGCTCTTCCCCACTGTGAGAGACATGGTGACTGTGGACTAGCCTGGGGAAAGGACACAACATGGACAGAAGGACAGCCAGATGTCCTCCTCTGGGTCTCTCTACACACTGTGTTATTTGTATACTCACATGACACACAGTGCTGCAGCAGAACATTTTGCACACATTCAGAGGCAAGGAAAGTTCCTTCAAATTATGTTTCTGATGAACTGAAATGGTTTATAAAATAATACATCTTTAATCTACACATCCTCTCTCCTTCCCTTGTTTTTGCTGACTCGTTCTAATACGAAACTGACTAATTCGTGGAGGTCATAGGATAATTTTAGATGTACTTTAATGTCCATTAATTTACATAGAGCATACATTTATCTTAAGGCTCACAGCCCCCCCCCCAGAGAGATCCGCACACATATAGCCCAACAGGCTGGAAGCAATGGAAACTGCAGTGCCTGGACCAATCATATGGGGTTAAGTGACTTGCTGAAAGGCACAACGGCAGATGATGCATTTCTGCACTAGATGTTCCCCTCTTGAGTTGGGATTCGAACCGGCAACCCTCTGGTTGACGCCTGCTTCTCTAACCGCTGCCTCTTATGTTGCACTGGATCTCCAATTCAAATAAAGTGTTTGGCCCACACTCTATAGCAAGTCTAGTACCAGTGGTGAAACAACATACAATGTTGACAAATATACTGAACAAAAATTTTAACACAACAATTTTACTGAGTTACAGTTCATATAAGGAAATCAGTCAATATTAAATAAATTCATTAGGCCCTAATCGATGGATTTCACACTACTGGGCACGGGTGCAGCCATGGGTGGGCCTAGGAGGGCATATAGGCCCACCCACTTGAGAGCCATGCCCAGCCAATCAGAATGGGTTTTTCCCCACCAAAGGGGTTTATTTCAGACAGAAATYCTCCTCAGTTTCATCAGCTGTCCAGTCCTGGGCTGGCGTGGTTAGACGAGGTTGGAAGCGGCTTATGGTAGAGAAATGAACATTCAGTTCTCTGGCAACAGCTCTGTTGGACATTCCTGCAGTTAGCATGCCAATTACACGCTCCCTCAACTTGAGACATCTGTGGCATTGTGTTGTGACAAAACTG
>NW_019947069.1:113575-136780 GCF_002910315.2 Salvelinus sp. IW2-2015 | reverse complement strand
TCTGCGTGGTCGCCTCTTTTAATACTGTCTGTAGTTATGATGCTCTGCTCTGTCTTTTTTAACTACTTCCTGTCGTTATGCAATGCTTGCTCTGTCCTCTTTAAACGACTTCCTGTAGTTATGGTACTGCTGCTTCTTGTCCTTTTTTAACTACTTCTGTAGTTATGACGCTTCTGCTCTGTCCCTCTTTAACGACTTCTGTATGTTATGGTGCTCCTGCCTGTCCGCTTTACGACTTCCTGTAGTTATGGTACTGCCTGCTCTTGTCCCCCTTTATAACGCTTCCTGTAGTTAATGATGCTTCTGCTCTGTCCCTTTTTAACGGACTTCCTGTAGTTATGGTGCTCTGCTCTGTCCTTTTTAAACTACTTCCTGTAGTTATGGGTGCTCCTGCTCTGTCCTCTGTTAACGACTTCCTTGTAGTTATGGTGCTCTGCTCTGTTCCGCTTTTTAACTACTTCTGTAGTTTATGGTGCCTCTGCTCTGTCCGTCTTTAGACTTCCTGGTAGTTAATGATTGCTCTGCTCTGTCCCTTTTTAACTACTTCGCTGTAGTTATGGGTGCTCTGCTCTGTCCCTCTTTAACGACTTCCTGTACGTTATGATGCTCTGCTCTGTCCTTTTTAACTACTTCTGGTAGTTTGGTGGCTTGCTCTGTCCTCTTTACGACTTTCTGTAGTTATGGTGCTCTGCTCTGTCCCTTCTTTTACTAGATTCTGTAGTTATTGGATCTGCCTGTCCCTTTAACGACGTTCCTGTTAGTTATGGTGCTCTGCTCTGTCCCTCTTTAACGACTTCTGTAGTTATGGTACTCTGCTGCTGTCCCTTTTACGACTTCCTGTAGTTATGGTGCTCTGCTCTGTCCTCGTTTAAACGACTTCTTGTAGCGGGGGTATCCAAGAAATGTGAATATTTCATGTTTTCATGTTTGCCTAAGAGGTAAAAATGGGTCAAAGTTAACGAGAAACGGGAACACAATAGCATACTAATTTGACAATCTGTAATATCTGAGTTTGTCAGACAGGCAAACGAACTGTCACAACACATATCTGCATCTAGTCCATGATAATAAACCGACGATAACCCAATCTCCCGGCTTCCTGATGGACTGATGCGTTTCGATCACACTGCTTCAGTCTGAAACATCAGTCTGGTCACGACAACAGATAAAAACGTTTCAGACAGTGCAACCTCATTTCAACTTGTATTTCAAATGCTTGCAGTGTGTGGTGTGTGTGTGTGTGTGTGTGTGTGTGTGTTGTGTGTGTGTGGTGTGGTGTGTGTGTGTGGTGGTGTGGTTGTGTGTGTGTGTGTGTGTGTGTGTGTGGTGTGTGTGGTGGTGGTGTGTGTGGTTGTGTGTGTGTGTGGGTGTGTGTGTGTGTGTGTGTGTGGTGTGTGTGTGTGTGTGTGTGGTGTGCGTCGTGCGTGCGTGGTGTGCGTGTGTGTATAATTCACACCTGATAGTCCGATATTGAACAGACGCCACCTAAGCAGATAACACGCTCAGTTTAGCCAGGACATCATCTCTCAACAGACAATATCAGATTTGACTTGATAAACCTGAGTCTATCCACGGACACCACTGGAGATAAAGACAGGGCATTACTGCAGCTCAGTAATTACCCATACAAACAGCATCTAAACTGTTGGTGTGTGTGTGTGTGTGTGCTGTGTGTGTGGCTGTGTGTGTGTGTGTGTGTGTGCTGTGTGTGTGTGTGTGTGTTGTTGTGTGTGTGGTTTGTGTGTGTGTGGTGTGTGTTGTGTGTGTGTGTGTGTTGTGTGTTGGTGGTGTGTGTGTTGTGCTGGTGCGACGTGTTTTTGTTGTTTTTTTAATTGAATACACCACCAGTAATTGCCCCTAAAGAAACGAGCCAGTGTGTCCGGGGAAAGCAATCTGTTTCAGAATTAAGATACGGACAAATTGACACGTAATCCTTCCACAAATGAAACATACCAGGCCTGTCTACCAGGCAGCGTGTCTGTCCAGTGACTAATTTTAAACATACGGACATTTTCTGCATGGATAAGTAGAGTCTCAACATCGATTATACAAGTCTAAAGAAAAGCCTGGAAAAAGAGGGGCGTGGAGGGAACTCTCCTTTTTATGAAACGCTTGTCCTGGTGTGAAGGCCATAATAATCTTTCCTGCTCCGTTGAATGTGGAGCGATCTAGCATTTTTAAACACACACACAGGCAACACAGGAACTCACACACAACACACACACACACCCAGGTACATCTTCAACACACAGGTATACACACACACACACACGCACAGGAAAACCTACACATAGCAGGTTGACATCCTCAGTTATCTCCTTACCACAGGCACACAGAAGGAAAACAAGCCTGACGTGTTTTACAGACCACTAGAGACTCACTCTGCTCTCAGAGGTAGTAGCTGTCACAGCCATTGGTAATGCTGGTCTAATGTGTAGCAGAGAATCTAACACTGGGTCAAATATTGTTATCAAGTACCTGTCACACCTTGTAGCAGGCCTTAGTGTGCAGTATTTCCTAACCTGCGTAGTGATACCTCAGAGGTAGTAGGCTGTCACACCATGGTAATTTGCGGCGTCTATATGACTTGGTTCCTAATGTAGTTAGCCCAGTTATACAATCACTGAAAAATACTTGAGTCTGATGACTAACAGAGGTAGAACAGCTGCACAGCATTTGGACATGAACTGCGCCAAATGGGTGAGGCAGAGGTTGATGGTGAAGAACCCAATGGCACCTATATAGATATATTGGATGGGAGGCAAGATACAAATTAGGAATGTGAATCGAGAGAGAAAGAGTTATACGAGTTAGAGAGTGAGTAAGAGATGTAAGAGTTAGAGTGACGAGAGTAGAGAGGAGAGGAGAGAGGAGAGAGATAGTAAAAAGAGAGAGAACCAGTAGAGAGGAGGAACCGAGATGAGATGAAGAGAGGTGAAGGAGAGTAGCGAGTGAGCAAAAGAGACAGGAGTAAATGATGAGAATAAAATGAGAAAGTGAGAAGAGTAGAGAGTGAGATGTAGTATATGAGTAGAGAGAGGACTAGAGAGTGAGAGAGAGATGAGAGGAGAGAGAGACAGAGAGAGGAGAAAGAGGAGACAGAGACAGAGACAGAGACAGAGAGAGAGAGAGAGAGAGAGAGAAGAGAGAGGAGAGAGAGAGGAGAGAGAGAGAGAGAAAGAAGAGAGAGACAGAGACAGAGACAGAGAGAGAGAGATAGAGAGAGAGAGAAGAGAGAGAGAGAGAGAGAGAGAGAGGAGAGAGAGAGAGAAGAGAGAGAGAAAGAGAAGAGAGATGCTAAGGCAAAATTATGAGGCACAGCACAGCCCACTGTATGAGGTGAGGTAAGATGACATCAATGGTTATGGCCACTCTCCACTGGAGCTTATTGGCCCTGTCAGAGGTGTCTGTTTAATAGAAGAGACCGCATGTGGTTCATTTCTACTCTGCAGTCTGCAGTGCACTCTGGTCCCAAGGGGTAACATCAGGTGACTTGAAATGGCTAATTTGATCTTTTTTTTTATTGACCGTGAAAGAGAATCCAATTCACTAAAGCACACAAAACAGGGAAACATTTCCAATAAATGTTAATCATAGGCCTTTTCAAAAATGCTCCTCTATTTTTTATTATCTAATAAGGACAAAGAAATCCCCAACGTACATTACAACAGGCATGAAGTGCAGCTGGCAATGCCTTATAACGGCATGTGGGCTTTTCGTTGGTTGGGGCCGGATTTTCTCCCCCCCCCTCATTTTTTACTCGCAATGCAGGTGTGGCAAAGAATGTGATACTGCCGAGTATCACAATATGGGCACACACGGGGTGTAGACAACGTTGTGGTTCTCACTGAGTCGCGTAGGGGGCGGGGGCTTTGCCTGAATTCTACGAAGAGGCCCCCCCCCCCCTCGATCTTTTCATTGGCTCTCATGACATCATTTGAGGATAGGGTTGTAATAGGAGGGAACTTCTCCCTCTCTCTCTCTCTCTCTCTCTCTCTCTTTCTCTCTCTCTCTCTCTCTGTCTCTTTCCCTCTCCCCCTCTCTCTCTTTCTCTCTCCAGGCGAATTGTCTGGTGGATAATAAATGTAATAACGTCATCTCTAAATGGCAGCAATGTGAACAGATGCGTGTAAATCAGTCAATGTAATCATATACAAGGCTCTCGATGGGCAACATCATCGTTCAATCCCCACCCCCCTCCCCCACATTTCAGGGTCGCTGTCCAGCTTCTGCCTTGCTGAAAAACATTGTTCACCGGCTAATCATTTAACTGGCCGTCACATGGCTTTGTAAACACAGACAACACGCTGGTTTTGAAAACAAATTCTAACCTTTGCAACTTAACTATGCAATTTCAACAGAAAATAAATATATCAAAAACGTTTTTTATAAAATCCATGCTGTCGCCTAAGACTTCAATAACATTTAATAACATTCTAAACACCGCCAAGTCTAAACCAACCACACCAATTTACGCACTGCTACTCTGGAATACACACTGAAACTCTGAAATACACACTACTAAACTATGAAATATGCCCTGCAACGCTGAAATATGTCCTGCAACGCTGAAATATGCCCTGCAACGCTGAAATATGTCCTGCAACGCTGAAATATGTCCTGCAACGCTGAAATATGCCCTGCAACGCTGAAATATGCCCTGCAACGCTGAAATATGCCCTGCAACGCTGAAATATGCCTTACAACGCTGAAATRTGCACTGCAACGCTGAACTATGCCCTGCAACGCTGAAATATGCCTTACAACGCTGAACTATGCCCTGCAACGCTGAAATATGCCCTATGCACTGCAACGCTGAAATACGCACTGCAAGTGCAACTTAGTTTTAGGATGGGATGTTGTGCAACAAATTGGGAAACAAGCGTCACTCCACAAGTCTTCCCTGAAGAAATCGCTGTGGAAGCGGGCTAGCCTACCCATGTTTTCCTCGAGGGTCCGATGAGACGCCTATCCAATTAGGAGAGCCTTTGTTGTGATGTGCGCCGGCAGATATAATCCAATTCCGATTCCATGAGTCCGGTACAGGTCGCGGGTAAATCCACCACAGTGTAGATGGTCATTCAAAGGACCGGCAGCTAAAATCCTGTTGTAAAGGTACGGCTCCAAGGTACTTTTTCCAATTTAGGCCTCCCGAAAAAAAAAAAGCTTTTCAAATAAAACAGGTTTCAACCCACCTGAGGATAGCAGAGGAAAAGCAAAGTTATTGAGGGCCTCTGTATTACTCACAGTTTGGGCAGAGAATAGAGTTTGAAACGATARRAAAGTTAGTGATAAACACTGGCAGACATATTTTTGCTTGTTTTTACAGTCCAGCAAAGTGGTCGATGAAGCGAATGCAATAAGGCTAACAGAAAATACATTTTGGCGTATGCAAACTATACTATCGTATTTACTTCGATAATCCTCAACAAGTTCAATACAAATGTATTTTAAAACGTTATTCCGTGTTTATTAATGAGTGTAGAGGAGCACTGCTACATGTTAAAGATGTATAACGGAGCATTCTATACCATCAAATTACAACAAAAGTTGCCATGGTTCAGAACAAGAGTGTTAGAATATTCGTTTTGCAACTTGGGGTGTAAAGCATTAATTTAGACTCGAAGTTTAAAGTATTTTTGAAAAACCAAATATGATTAAAAAAATATATATATTTACTCAATTCTATGGATGCTGAAAAAAGAGAGACATTCGTATAAATTTGCATCCATAAATATGTATTTTTCCCTTCATAAACCACTTATAAAAGGCAGTAAAACCACCGCAATCAATTATTTCAATCGTGTATCACTTTTCTGAAGTCAAATAGGGCTTATTTTCTACTTTCTTTTTGCATTCTTGTATTCGCTCCTTTTTGGGAGTATGGAACAGAACAAAGGGAACGTAACAAAGAGTCTACTGCACCGACTTACTGTGCTGTGTCTTATACCTGTTGCTCAGTGCTCACTCCCAAACTACCAGGACTTAATCCGCCTTTATACGATGTTGCGTTCTGGAATCATAATAGAAGACTGTAAAAAATGTTCCATTTAGTTTTATGTCAGCTATTAGATTATCTGAAGGAAGAAGCATATATGCACCTGATTGTATTGTTCTTAATTCTTCACACAAAAAAAAGTTCCATACCACTCTGAACTTCACAATGTAATTATTTATATAAATAGGCCTACGAATTTGTATTCAAACGTGTATTTATCCAAAAAATGTATTATTAAAAACGAAATTCGTCGTCACGCGTAATTCTATTGCCAACTTCCCACACCATCCAACTTTTGACAGCTTTGTCTCCTTCAACCCATCCCCTTTCAGATAAACACCACGAAACAACTACAAACRTCGATTCATATAGTTTATATATGTCAATAATAAGCGAGTTATTTAAGAAGGATATAGGTACATTTGAAAGCATCCACGCTCTCTCTCTCTCCCCCGTCTCTGCGCTGCATCAGACAAAGGAACGCTCCTCTCGGGCTTTGTGCTCTCAACTTTGCGAGCTGACGCACCAACTATCAGCAACTTTTTATGTTGTAATTAAATCTCATCAAAAATCTAATCAAAAACTTCACATGGCGTAACATTCACTTTAAACACCCACTTACCGTTGCATTTCCTATGTTCGTGGAAGTCGTCCGTTGCGTTTGGAAAAGTTTAAAAGTGCATATTTGGGTTGTGTTGTTGGCGCTCTTTGTCTGCACGTGTGAAGGGGATTCTTGGCCGCGCCTTGTTCATTTCATTTTCAGTCCCGCCCTCTAAAAACTACTAAACAACAACAAAGGAAAGAACATCATAGGTACGSTATATTCTTAAGATAAACACTAACAACATATTACTCAATYATAATTTGATTTATTTTCCAGATATTTTACGCAAAGACGATATATTTCCATATAGACCGTTACTTCGGTAACTCTTTGTCCAGAGACCTCACTGTCTGTGCTTGTCTGGCCGCCCATCTCCCACATCAATTAGGGACAACTCTGATGACTGATATAACCCGACATTATATAACAGCTTTAATATGGACTTGTTGTCTTTATACCATTCAAATGAAAGGAGTGAACTTTTCTAACAATAGACAAGCTGAGAGAGATTATAAGGCTTCGTTGGTTAGTTTATGAAGCTTTATTCATGTTTGTTATGAATAAGAGGAAGGAACAAAAATGTAGAACAATTTGGAACTTCTAGACGTCAAAGATTAAATGCTTTTATAAAATATAATAGTTCTTTTATAAAATACATATATTTAACATATATTTAACATATATTTAATATTAACTATTGCTCCACAAAGCCTTATATTGTCCTGTCTCTGTGCAGAGCTTCCAGTATTCACCATATTCATCCTCAACATTCTTACTTTTTAGGAATAAATAACATACAAAAGWGTGAAATATATGTTTAAATTTARCAGACACCCTTATTCAGAGTGACTWACACGAGCAATGAGGCTTAAGTGCCTTGCTCAAGGGCACATCAACAGMTKTTTMATCTAGTCAGYTCAGCAATTCGAACTAGCAACCTTTCAGTTACTGGCCCAACATTCTTAACCACGAGGCTACCTGCCACTCGAACAAACACAAAGCATTGCATTATAAATCAACACTATGCCCTCAATTGATTGTATTAACTTTGTATTTACTGTTGAGAAGACTAAACAAGTTTTCAAACAAGAGCAAGATAAGCTTNTCAGCAATTCGAACTAGCAACCTTTCAGTTACTGGCCCAACATTCTTAACCACGAGGCTACCTGCCACTCGAACAAACACAAAGCATTGCATTATAAATCAACACTATGCCCTCAATTGATTGTATTAACTTTGTATTTACTGTTGAGAAGACTAAACAAGTTTTCAAACAAGAGCAAGATAAGCTTTATGAAATATTCAACCTGAACTTGAATATTGAAAGCACAGAAATATCCCCCGCTGTGTAACAAGCCAGGAGTCTGAAAATATCACCCGATGTGTAACAAGCCAGGAGTCTGAAAATATCACCCGCTGTGTAACAAGTCACTAGTCTGAAAATATCACCCGCTGTGTAACAAGCCAGGAGTCTGAAAATATCACCCGCTGTGTAACAAGTCACTAGTCTGAAAATATCACCCGCTGTGTAACAAGCCAGTAGTCTGAAAATATCACCCGCTGTGTAACAAGTCACTAGTCTGAAAATATCACCCCTGTGTAACAAGTCATTAGTCTGAAAACATCACCCGCTGTGTAACAAGTCACTAGTCTGAAAATACCACCCGCTGTGTAACAAGTCACTAGTCTGAAAACATCACCTGCTGTGTAACAAGTCACGAGTCTGAAAACATCACCCGCTGTGTAACAAGTCACGAGTCTGAAAACATCACCCGCTGTGTAACAAGTCACGAGTCTGAAAACATCACCCGCTGTGTAACAAGTCAGTAGTCTGATAAGATCACCCGCTGTGTAACAAGTCAGTAGTCTGAAAACATCACTCGCTGTGTAACAAGTCACAAGTCTGAAAACATGTTCTTTGTTCTGAACTGCCTTGCAGCATAACCTGTGAAGTTCCATCTGCTTTGGTTCAGTTACAATGTTGAGGTTTTTCCAGTACAAGGCAGTAATTCCATCAAGCATTGAATCATATTGATTCTTTAAAGGGACCAAAGTACATATTGAATGTCTGTGGTATGCGACGGATACCTAGGGATACAGACAGATAGCTGTAAGGTACCAGTGGAGTATGGTCCTTGGGGGAGGGACACACATTTGGAGGGATGGTGACAGTCCATTGTAGTTCTTCTCTCCCCTTGACCGGACTACAAGTTCCAGAGGCCAGTAGGGGGGCATGAAAAAATACACTTACAACCCACAGACTCCAAATGGCACTCTATTTCCTTTATAGTGCACTACTGGTATAGGTAGACACAGTCTGGCTGGTGTATCTAGAGGTAGACACAGTCTGGCTGGTGTATGTAGAGGTAGACACAGTCTGGCTGGTGTATCTAGAGGTAGAGATAGACACAGTCTGGCTGGTGTATGTAGAGGTAGAGATAGACACAGTCTGGCTGGTGATCTAGAGGTAGAGACAGACACAGTCTGGCTGGTGTATCTAGAGGTAGAGATAGACACAGTCTGGCTGTGGATGTAGAGGTATAGATAGACACAGTCTGGCTGGTGTATCTAGAGTAGAGGATAGACACAGTCTGGCTGGTGTATTAGAGGTAGAGATAGACACAGTCTGGCTGGATGTATCTAGAGGTAGAATAGACACAGTCTGGCTGGTGTATCTAGAGGTAGAGATAGACACAGTCTGGCTGGTGTATGTAGAGGTAGAGATAGACACAGTCTTGGCTGGTGTATCTAGAGGTAGAGATAGACACAGTCTGGCTGGTGTATCTAGAGGTAGAGATAGACACAGTCTGGCTGGTGTATCTAGAGGCTGGTAGAGAAAGACTGGAGAGGCATATGGAGGTGTATTATTTTTGAAGAACATTTTGAACATTTTGAAGTCAAAGTTTGACGTTTCTTTCTATTTCCGTAAGTACAGTACTTTCGGGTGTGAGTAAGGTGAGGTGGACAGATTGACAGATGTCAACAAATCATCATAACAAAAATAAACAATTCAATGCTCCGTCTGTTTCTTCATTGTAGGCCACTCGTAATATGAGTAAGTGCCTGGCTACTGGGTGAAACGTGTTACCTGAAAGGAAGCCTCACAAGGTGACTGCAGTTTACAACCAGAGTGTCGTTGAAACGTATATCTTTGGCTTTGGACCTGTGAGGAGCAGGTGAGGTTCCCGAGTGGCGCAGCGGTCTAAGGCATTTCATCTCAGTGCTAGAGGCGTCACTACAGACCCTGGTTCAGCGGTCTAAGGCATTTCATCTCAGTGCTAGAAGCGTCACTACAGACACCCTGGTTTGAATACAGGCTGTATCACAACTGTCTGTGATTGGGCGGCGCACAATTGGCCCAGCGTCGGCCGGGATTGGCCGGTGTAGGCCGTCATTGTAAAGAAGAATTTGTTCTTAACTGACATGCTTAGATCAGTAAGTAAAAGGTGCAGAGATTACAAACACACCCACTCAGACCCTAACTGACAATCACATTGAATACATTTCCTTTCTATATAAATCCCCCATACTCCCCAGTATCCAGTGATTTCCACAGTGTAATGTCCTTACTCCCACTAGCCAGGAAGGCAGCCCAGCCGTCTTGCCTCTCCTCTCTCCCAGCCTGACACCCTCCCCTTCACCCAAAGAGAGGAGAGGGGGGTGGCTGAGGCTCTAGCCTCCCCCCCTGCTGGGTTTTTACTGAGCCACTAGCTTCATTCACCTCCCTCTCTGTAATCAGCTGAGCTGAAGGGGGCTACAGCAGGGTAGGTATGAGATAGCAGCACTAACTTCCACTATCAGGTTAGCTAATCAAGTGGCTAATTGTATGGTTCTTAGAAGGGATTCGAATACAGAATGGAGAAGGAATTATGTCAAGGTTTTAGTCCTAAAATGACAATTCCCAATATCCATTCTAGCCTACCACTTAGTATGAAGCATTGCATTAGGAGTGTACATTCTAATTAGGGTTCTAGAACTCAACACAACCTGTTTAGTGCGTAGTAGTTAATATAGTAGTAAAATAACAGGTTAGAAACTGAGACAGAGTGTTGTGTTCATCAGACAAGCCTGGGCCTGTATTCATCAGCACTCAGAAGGAGTACTGATCCAGGATCAGGTTAACCCACCTTGTACATGTCATCTTATTCATTACGCTCTTCAAAAGGTCAAACTGATCCTACTCTGAGACTCTTGAATGTGAATACAGGCCCAGCCTGTTTGCTGTGCTGATTTGGATGTCTCATCCTGCATCCTAGCCAGCATGCAGCCAGCCGGGCCCCATCCCCCCACATACGCTAATACACTGTGCTGTCTGGGGAAGGGGGAGGGGAGGCACTGTCTGGGAGACAGACATGGAGCTAGGAAGTGAATAGATGCTGACTGCCTTGAAATAACACAACCCTTGTAATACCACCAGAACATCACCTCCCAAGGATTACAAGGAGTCATATTTACAACCAAAGTTAGGGTAGATATTGGCCGGGGTAGGCCGTCATTGTAAATAAGAATTTGTTCTAAACTGACTTGCCTAGTTAAATAAACATGAAAATAAATATTCATAACACGGACTGACGTTATAGACCACGTAAAGGTAATTCTATTTCTTATACAGTATGTCTGTGAGAATGCGTGAAGTATGGGATCTTCCATGTTATCACTCCCCATATAAACTATCCTAAACAACCACTGCTTACCATAAGGCCTTGTAGCTTTTACACACTAATGCCCTACATTGACTAGTGTACAGTACACCATTTTCCATTACCTAAAAGAAGCACTCTAATGCACTAGTAGGTTTTGTATACGTGTGTACATTATGTGTGTGCAGTAATGGACACCTTGTTTTCATAGTTTTAAAAGCAGCATTTCTATACAAGTACAAAAACATCAGACAAGAATGAGTCGACAAGAGACGATAGAGTATAACGATGATTGTATACTGTAAACATCATGTATACATTAAAGTAGTGTTTTGATTTAAAAGGAGTCATTCGTAGATCAGACAGAATGAGTCGACAGAGAGGAGTAGAGTATAACGATGATTGTATACTGTAAACATCATGTATATATTAAAGTAGTGTTTTGATTTAAAAGGAGCCATCCGTAGATCAGACAGAATGAGTCGACAGAGAGGAGTAGAGTATAACGATGATTGTATACTGTAAACATCATGTATATATTAAAGTAGTGTTTTGATTTAAAAGGAGCCATCCGTAGATCAGACAGAATGAGTCGACAGAGACCAGAATATGTTTCAGTTCCAGCTGATTATTTTTTTTATTTCCTTCTTGAAAAAAAAAAAAAGTTATGTACAGAATTATCAACAATCTGACAGGCAGTGAATTGACACGATTAGCTGGCATGAGTTTTTCCCTCCCCCCCTTTTTCAAAACTTTTGTTATGGCAAAGATTAGACAAAAAACATATTTCTACACAGCATATTGCACAGAAATGGGATGAAAATAAGTTAATTTATTTAAAACTGTATATATATATATATATATAAAAATCCTGAACAACCACCTTCAACGTAAGTAAAGACATAGAAAGCGATCGGTTCTAGCGCCTGTTGTGGTATAGCTAAACTACACATAAAACACACAAACTTTTTTGCTTATGATACACAGTCAAATGTACAAAGATGTTTTCACGGTTTTTCCAAATTTTCTTATCTTTTTAAAATATTTTTTTTAAAACACAACAGCCATAACCTGAATCTGAAATACAAATACTAATTATTCACCATGCCATAAGATACTAAAACAAATTAGCTAGAGTTAGCGAACAAGTAGAAAACATTACATATTCAAATACAATGAGAAAAGCAGTAGGTCTACATAATTGTTGTTTGCGGGAACTCAAAAAAACGCTATTTGAATATGCTTTATAATGATTTTTATTTCTTACATCCAGTGGTTTAAAACCAGAATGTCGATATAAAAAAACGACAAGAAATTGTTCATTTAAAGCTACAATCTTTCTTTATTAGGCAAGATTCTAAAATGAAATGCAGAAGTGTGGCTGCTCAAAATACTGTGTGTGTGTTGAAGTGCGTGTTCCACGGGGTATTGAAATGTGGTACTGTGTCTTTAAGAAGCCTGCAGATTGATACTGTAACATGGACAGAAGGCCGATTCATGAGATAACCCGCCACCTGGATCTTTAAAATGAGGGAACTCAAACAGCGATATACACCGATTGACACCCCCTTGATATATATCTGTAAAAATACACTGACAAAATAAACAAATGTTTCCTCTCTTTAAGTGTCAAAAGTCTACATTTAAATATAAAAAATCAAAAGTCTAGCCCTTCTTTCGGCGAAGGAAACAGACGGTGAGGGGAAAACATCATAACAAGACCAGTACAAGAAAACAAAACAAAATAATTAAGTCGAAAATGTTTGGCCAGTATATAAATACATCATATAAAATGTCCTCTGAAAAAAACGAACAAAAGAAAATTCGAGGATGGAAAAAAAAATCGTGAGAATTCTCTTATACATAACATCAGAAAAACATAAAATAATTTTGGTCCTGAATTGTAGAGAAGTGTATAAAGTTCAGCACAGATTTCAGTTGCGTTTGAATCCTGAAGTTAAGAATTAAAACAGCTGGTGATTTTTTTGTTGTTCCTTTTAGGTAGAAAGGAATCAAACATAGCGCCATCTATCCATTTAAATACCCCTACAACTAGTTTTCAACTGTTCGACAGTCTAACATACATCTCAGTAAAAGAGAGGACAGGTAACATCATGCGTTTATCTTTTAAAAAAGGTTTGACTTTTATGTCAACAACCCACCTGGTTCATAAATCCATCTGCCTCGATGACAACAACAACAACTGTCCCGACAGCCTATTTCTGTACCTCTGTGAGTCTTATGAAGTTCACTTGGCGATCATAAAACGTTTCTCAAAATGTCCCTTTTAAGTAACTAACATTGATTAATAAAGTATAGCTGACCTAAACCCGCCATCACTATAATCGTGCAATATCAATCACAGTTTTCCAGTTCTGATCGAGTGTTTCTTTCAATAGGAGCCGATCACTCCTACTCAGGGCGCAACAATATCTTCCTCTTCCGCTCCAGTCGAGGCAATACTTCAGCTTACTTGTAGCCATGTCTCATAATAACAGTCGACAGTTGATCCTTGAAATAAAAAGCAAGTTATTCTCTCGCTTTGTTCAACAGTCAGCGCMTGGGGCTTGCAGTCTCTTTCTCGGCGGGAGGGACCCTTGGTAGGTTACCGTATGACACACAATCACTTTACCGGAATCCCTTCTTTTTTTTGCTCAGAATAGTAAGACAACATTTCCTGCTTGTGTTTTTCTCGTTCTCTATTTCTCTCGCTCAATACGTGAACACCAAATTAGAAATGGTCGACTCTAGCCAGTCTCCTGAAATCATCTCGCTCACCTCTGGGGTGCAGTAGTCGGGAAACTCAAAGTGAGAACCGGAGCCCGACTCGAAATTAAAATCCAAGTCTCTGTCCAAAACCGAGGACCCAAAGCTTCCCAGCGACATGCTGTCAAAACCAGGGCTAGGGTTAATGTCCAGTAGATCATCCTCAAACTCCTCGTCTGATGAAGAGGATTGGGAGGAGGACGAGGAGTGAGAAGCAGAGGGAGTAGGGGAGGACGCCCGCATGCTTGTGTAGTCTTCCGAGACGCTGGAGGGAGACTCGCCGCCCCCCCTGCTGCTGGCTGTTGCGTCCTCGTACAGGCTGAGTGGTTCGCTGGAATCCGCCGAGCTGCTGAGCGTGGGACTGGCGGGCACCGCTGCTGAAGACGGACTCACACTGTGGCTCAGGCTGCTGCCCCCGAACACATACACACGCTTCTTCTTGTCGGGTATTTGTTTGGCAGCAGAAACAGACTTGGATTTGTAAAGAGAATGGTGATCTGTGCCGATGACTTGTTCTGGGAATGATGGTGTTTTGGTGCTGTTCCCAAAACCGATTTTATGAGGTTTGCTGGATGATTTTGCGACACTCTTTTTAGAAGATGTTTTCATGCTGGTGTTACAGTTGCTACCGCTGATCTTTCCCTCCTTCTCGCCCGGTTTGGAGCTGCTGGACTTTACCTTCTTCCTGGGCCGGTACTTGTAGTCTGGGTAGTCCGCCATGTGCTTGAGTCTGAGCCGCTCCGCCTCTCGTATGAAGGGAATCTTGTCGCAGTCTTTCAGCAGCTTCCAGCGCTTGCCCAGTCTCTTGGATATCTCCGCGTTGTGCATATCCGGCGACTGTTCCATAATTTTACGCCTTTCAATCTGTGACCACACCATGAAAGCGTTCATCGGCCTCTTGATGTGACCGGTGGGTGTTTTGCACCAGGCGGGGTTCAGTTTGCCGTCCCCCGCGGAAGAAGCCGTGGAGCCGGGGCTCGGGGAGGATGCCATGTCCAGGTCCATAGCTCCGGAATCGGACGACTCTCCCTCGAACACAGCCTCGGAGCTCTCCACATTACTTGTCTTCTGTACCATGATTATAATGTCAATGAGAGGGCGCCTGCTTGCTCTCCAGTTCAGTTCCACACAGTAGGTTTATTTTTAAAAAGAAAAGTATTTTTTTTAAATTGTACAATTCTAGCTGGCTGTGTGAATAGAAGTCAGTCCTGAGATGTGCCGAACCGGAACCACAGGAATCCGTTGATAGCCGTTAAAAATGCTGGATTTGTTAAAAGTTCTTTTTCGAGTCTCTGTAATATGATACAGAACGAACGGTGTAAAACTGTCCCTCGTTTTCCACTCTCTTTCCTCCGACAATGCTTTATGTAGCCTAAGCTAATCAACCCTAGCAGTCGTGTAGGACTTAAACATGTGCCGTGTAAGCAGCGGAAAGCAAACTGAGTGGCTGTGTGAGCGCACTGACACTGAAAATGTTCAAAGTTTCTAAAGTAAGGTAACTCTTTTTCTGCATAGCTTTTTCTTCCGAGCACCATGCGGGAAGAAGCCTGTTTCACTAGAACTACGATCCACCTTTCATCTGCGCACTCTGTAACTTTCAGCAGCTTCTAATTTCTCCCCGTGCAGCTTTATCCTTTTCCAAAGATATAATGGCGATACAATTCAGCCAATCCGTGGCTGTCTCTACCCTGTCTAGTGCCAAAACCACGCCCAGTTTCTTCTCATTGGTCKAAAAAWAAAAAAAGGAATCTAATAATAATCAGCGCGTGCAATGAGGAGCTTTATGTCTGACCTCATTCCAGTATACACGACAAACTTCGCTTTAAAGAGACATACTTATGTTTTCGACTTTTTTTCTACACCAACCAGCCATACCTATATCATGAAGGTATTGCTGTATGTATGGGAACCAGTCTAATGTATCATATCATTCAAGAGTAGTATAGGCCTACTGTTGCATAAAGGGAAGCATGGAACAACTTGTCAACCCTGTTTGGACTATAATGATTTATTATGATATAGGAGCTAATGTTTGAGAGAATATATAAAAAGGTTCTAGCATATATTTATATATGAGTAATTATGCTAATTTATAATAACATATCCTGGTTTACCCTGCTAGAATACAGAGGTGTAATATGATGTTTATAACAAAGTAATTTGTATTTAATTATATACTTATATTTTTATAGCCCCTACAGGTTCGTCGGGTTCATAACAATAACAAACATGGCACAATGTCACTCAACAGTTCAGTGAGTCTCGTTTTATTTCCAGCGCGAGTGCAAGCTCGGCTCGCAAACACGGAAATGTCTAGACACATGCATGCGGACTCCCTCAGTTGAGTTGTTGTACTGGTGAGAAGAGATTCTTCAGCAGGATCCACTTTCACCAGGCTGACTCCGAGAGAGAGGGCGGAGCCGAGGACGACACGGGCGTTCCTTTGTCACATTACGCACGCCCCGCACTCASTGCTGCAGCTGGCGGAGAGGAGAYAGGAGAGAGGKAGAGGCAGTGGAGGTACACACATGCAAGCTGAGACTACACACTACACTTTTTTTTAAAGATACAAATGGCCAAGGTAGACCGGAGAGCGTGGTAATAAGACACACTGGAGAAAGCGCTTTTACGCACGAACATTGAGTGGGAAAAAACACAACATTTCATGAACACACAATATTCAGAGTTCTCACATTTACTCCTAGAATATAAATATATTATACTGACTTAAAACATCTCCCCCAGTAGCCTTTGTTGCCAATGTTTTTGATATTACACAGGTATTAAGCAAACGGCSAATTTCACAAAACAGCCAAGTTCACTTCTGAGGAAACAGCGATGCGTTTWGTGTTTGTCACTAGATGGCAGCGCGGAGCTAAATGACAAGAGTTYGCTCCTATGAAAGAAATCAGACACAGCTCCGCTCCCAGAACTTTGCATATGTGGGAGAGATGAATTACATAATGTTACTCAGTCAGATACGCAGCCAGTGGGTCGGACATTGTTTTGCTGCACAGTCAGTAACTACTGAGAGTGTTTGTAATGCTGATCACCATTCCGACTTTGTCAAAGGCCAATCAAGTGAAATTCATTAAAGGTGTTATTATTACAGGTAGGCTGTCAACCTTAGCATGCTGTGCTGTTCATTACAGGCAGACCTAGTACACACGTGCCGCTACAGCCCATCAAGTGAATGAGGCGTTACAGATGAAGAAACAAAACGCGATTCTAATAGTTCAACCCAGTWGCAGCCMTAGACGTAGATATACGCATGTCACTGAGCACAATTGTGCTTAATAATATGGTCTGATATCTGTCCGCATCCKAGTAAAAGCGAGTTTTAAAGCACATGTAATTGCGCTCCAGTTTTGTGGGTTCATTGAGCATGACTGGAATATAAATGGYGTGGCAACTCATAAACCAAAGAGCTCGACGCTTACCCATAGAAATAGAACCGATKGAATTTAGAATTAGGTCTTGAAACCTCGAACCCTTGGCAATTTGACTGYTGAACTCATGTTCTATAGATGTTGTTTCTATGCGWTAACCCGGCCCCCCAACCACGAAACCTAACCCTATTATCTGCTCTTTATACAACATAATAACAGTAATAGATGGAGGCAGTGAAGACGAGGTCTGACTAGGGCTACAGCCCAYCACCTGGCTGAGGGGGTGTCGGGTTGTTCCATCCACTCCTTGACCAGATGGCTTGTGGCAGCATTGTTCCATTCACCATCAGAGGGAAAGAAAATACTATTACGGCTTTTTGTATTTCTCTTGAAAAGCAGAGATCCTGTTTCAATAGTTTACCACTTTTACGAGCATATTTTTGTATGTTGATTGCACATTTTTTTTTGTATGGTGCGTCGTTGAGCACACGTTGGGTGGTGGGTGGACTGTAGTGTCGTGGATAAAAAGCCTCTCATTTTAAAGTGTGTGCGTGTGTGTGTGTGTGTGTGTGTGTATGCGTATTTAATAGAGAGAGAAAGAGAGAGAGAGAGCGTCAATGCGTGCTCGCGTCGGTGCGTGTGTATTTGAATAGATATCTTCAATGCATTTCAAACTTTCTTTTACAACTTTTGTTTAACGTTTGAGCAGCTGCCACGCGAGTGCTTAGAATGGGTCGCGTGCCAGTCTAATCGCAACAGGTGTTCAGCGCCTCGAGCTGCTCCCTCTTCTCGGATTCTCTGTTCTAGAAACTGTCGTTCTTCCAACAATAAATCTCAAAGTTTCCAATGTCTTTAGCAACATGTACATGTAGTCAAAGCAATGACCGTATATGGACATTGACTTATTCACCACTTTTAATCATTCATATTTATGATTTCATAGTCAATTATTTTATTAATTAGCCTACTTAAATAAAATATTGACAATTAATCTTTTTTTTCCTTCTTTTATGAATCTTTAATTTATTATTAATCCTGACAAGTGTAGAGTGTATCCCGGATTCAATAATATACTCGTCACCTGCCTTGAATTTGTACAATACACGGAGAAAAGTTAAGCTCGGCATGTGTAGCCAATCAGCGACGTCACTTTACGTATTGATGACATATGCAGTGAATGTGTAGCCATGTGATTCGCCAGATACACGCTTGATGATTTCTGATATGTTATCTATATCACCAGATGGTTATATTGCATGGAATGCCACAGCTCATTTTGTGCAAGTCTCCACACATACAGAGACCTCTGTCATGATGAGCATTGACTGGAAAATGACAAGTCCTATCCTAAAGCATATAGAGACTTCACATATGCAAAATACATGCATTGTATTGATGTATTTGGGATACAAAATAATGATTTATATATTTTAGGCCTTTATCCGCGGATGTTAAGTTAGGATTCACCTCAGACAGTATAGAAAACGTTCTTAAATTTTGTTTACATTTTTTTTTTTTTACGTACATTTTCATTAAAACCATTACTCTTAATCATTTACAAACTTTGTGTTATTCATTGCAAAAGGGACAGATGGTAGCCTACATTCACCATTCAGCATGTCATATATGAAATGTATTGATTCATATGCATGTTTAAACAGGTGTTCCCGATGAGCCTTATCTTATCCAGGTAGCAGCCGTCAGGCAGCATAGGTCCGTTAATGATTCCTCGGTGTCAACACTTTACCCTGTAGCCCAGTTGACAAGAGATCATTGTTTATTGTCAAACTCTGATTCCTGAAGTTGAGTTAGTTTGAACATCTGCCCGTTTTCAAGGTTGTAGGTTTGTTTTTACAGGGTTACACCGAGCCACCTGAGATCGGGTTGCTGGTGTTGTCACACACACACAGAGATTAGATCAGGTTCTCAGAGTATAAACAGAAGATATATTAGTCAATTCTAGGACATAGTTGCCTACTTAGGAATAAATATACAAATAATTAAGACTGACTGTCTCCTAATACTGCAAACAAAAAGGGCCTGTGTATCTAACCCAGATAAATACAAAAGAAAATGTTTATTTTCAAAAAATAATTCCTCATCCTTACCCCAACCTGTTTGAGGGATGTTTAGTTCCACTGTGGAACATTTTAACATGCGTCATTCGCATCGTGTGGTACATCCATATTGAACAGCGGGACATCTAAACCCTTATTCCTACAATCTAACCCTTCTACAATTAAAACCTTCCCATCCCTAACCCCTTACCCTACAATACTAACCCCTTATGCCTACAATCTAACCCTACCCTACAATCTAACCCTTATCCACATCCTCTAACCCACCTAACAATCTAGACCCCTTTACCCTACACTCTAACCCTCTTATCCCATACCTCTAAAACCCTTACCCTACAATCTAACCCTTACCTACAATCATACCCTTATCCTACATATTCTAACCCTTAATCTAACCTTTACCCTACATCTAACCTTACCCCATCATCTAACCCTTTACCTACAATCTAACCCTTAATCCCACAAATCTAACCTTAATCTAACCTATACCCACAATCTACCCTTAATCTAACCCTTATCCACAAATCTAACCTTACCTACAATCTAACCCTAATTCTAACCCTTACCCTACAATCTAACACCTTACCCCTACAATCACACCCTTAATCTAACCCTAACCCTCAATCTAACCCTATAATCTAACCTGATATCCTACCAATCTAACCCTTATCCCACATAACTAACCCTTAATCTAACCCTTACCCTACAACTAAACTTACCCTACCAATCTAACACGTTAAATATCTCCATCCTCTTAACCTAACCTTACAACTAACCCTTATCCTACACATCTAACCAAATACCTACAACTAACCCTTATTCCACAATCTCACCCTTACCTCACAACTAACCCTTATCTGACAATCTAACCCTTATCCTACAATCTAACCCGTTATCCCACCGCTCTAACCTTTACTCCTACAATCCAACACCTTACCCTCACAATCGAACCCCTTATCCCATCCTCTAACCTTACCCGACAATCTAACCCTTACCCACACTCTACAACCCTAATATCCCCACTCTCTAAACCCTTAATACATACAATCTAGAACCCTCTATACTACACCATACATCCTAACCCTTACCCTACCAATCTTAACCCTTATCCACAATCTAACCCCTCTAAATTGCCTACCCTCCAATCTAACCCCTTACCCTCCAATCTAACCCTTAATCATAACCCTTCCCTACCAAATTAACCTCCCTACATCTAACCGAATCTAACCCTTACTACCTAAACCACAATCTAACCCTTAATCCTAACCTGTATCCACAATCTAACCCTACCGCTACCAATCTTAACCCTATAATCTAACCCTTATCCCACAATCTAACCCTTTACTCTACAATCCTAACCCGACCTACCTACAATCTAACGCCTTACCCTACAATCTAACCTCTACCCTACAACTAACCCTTAATCTAACCCTTATCCTACAATCTAACGCTTACCCTACAATCTAACCCTTACCCCATCATCTTACCCTACATCTAACCCTTACCCTGCAATCTAACCCTTACCCTACAATCTAACCCCCTTAAGCTAACCCTTATCCTACAATCTAACCCTTACCCTACAATCTAACCCTTACCCTATCATCTTACCCTACAATCTAACCCTTACCCTACAATCTAAACCTTACCCTATCATCTTACCCTACAATCTAACCCTTACCCTACAATCTAACCCTTAATCTAACCCTTACCCCACAATCTAACCCTTACCCTACAATCTAACCCTTACCCTACAATCTAAACCCTCACACCCACAATCTAACTCTTACCCTACTAACTAACCCTACAATCTAACCCTTACCTTACAATCTAACCTTACCCTAGCATCTAACCCTTACCCTACAATCTAAACCCTTACCCTACATCTAACCCTTACCACATCCTCTAACCTCACCCTACAATCTAACCTTGCTCTACAATCTAACCCTTAACCTACAATCTAATCCTTAGCCTACAATCTAACCCTTACCCTAAAATTTATCCCTTACACTACAATCTAACCCTTACCTTATAATCTAACCCTTACCCTACAATCTAACCCGTACCCTACAATCTAAACCTTACCCTACAATTAACCTTACTCTACAATCTAACCCTTACCACATCCTCTAGCCATCACCCTACAATCTAACCCTTACTCTACAATCTAACCCTTACCCTACAATCTAACCCTTACCCTACAATCTAACCCTTACCCCATCATCTCTGGCCCCTCATCTTGTTCCCTATACCTCCCAATCTGGTCTCTTAATCATTGCCCTCTCAACCTTGATATTGACTAGGACCATCAAGCACCTGAGAGGTAGCATCTTGGGACCTATGTACAAACCCTCTTCTGTGTCAGCTCTGCTCTGTGGTGTCAGCCCTGAGCGCTCAGCCTTAAGCTCGATGCTCCTGGGGGACGACAGGGGTCCCCTGCTCTTGTCTGGTCTTGTGTCTGAGCCCTCAGCCCCCAGCCAGGAGGCAGTGGACCTCGGTGAGACAGGGGTCCCTGCTCTTGTCTGGTCTGTGGTCTGAGCCCTCAGCCCCCAGCCAGGAGGCAGTGGACCTCGGTGGACAACAGGGGTCCCTGCTCTTGTCTGGTCTGTGGTCTGAGCCCTCAGCCCCCCACAGGAGGCAGTGGACCTCGGTGACAACAGGGGTCCCTGCTCTTGTCTGGTCTGTGGTCTGAGCCCTCAGCCCCCAGCCAGGAGGCAGTGGACCTCGGTGACAACAGGGGTCCCTGCTCTTGTCTGGTCTGTGGTCTGAGCCCTCAGCCCCCAGCCAGAGCAGTGGACCTCGGTGACGACAGGGGTCCCTGCTCTTGTCTGGTCTGTGGTCTGAGCCCTCAGCCCCCAGCCAGGAGGCAGTGGACCTCGGTGACGACAGGGGTCCCTGCTCTTGTCTGGTCTGTGGTCTGAGCCCCTCAGCCCCAGCCAGGAGGCATTGGACATCAAGTCCCAGAGAGGGAGCACCTTGTCATTTAAGTCACAGCCTCTGGTCTCCTAGCCCCAGCCAGGAGGCAGTGGACCTCGGGGACGACAGGGTCTCTGCTCTTGTCTCTGCCTGGTCGTGGCCCCCAGCCCCCCAGCTCTCAGCCCCCAGCCAAGAGGCAGGCGACCTCAGGGATGACAGGGTCTCTGCCTGGTCTGTGGCCCCCAGCACCCAGCTCTCAGCCCCCAGCCAAGAGCAGGCGACCTCAGGGATGACAGGTCTCTGCCTGGTCTGTGCCCCAGCCCCCAGCTCTCAGCCCCCAGCCTGTAGGCTGCAGACATACAGGCCTCAGGGAGAACAGAGGGTCCTGTGATGCCTCTCTGCTGTCAGACCAGGCGACACAGGTGACATGGTGGTTCCCAGGGCAGTCACTTCTCACTGTTATTGTATGCTTCTCTGTCATGGTGACAGGGTGAACACACACACACACACACCCACGCACACACACCACACACACACACACACACACACACACCACACACACACCACACACACACACACACACACACACACACACACACACACACACACACACACACCACACACACAACCACACACACACACACACACGCACACACACAGACACACACACAGACACAGGCACAAAGAAACACAGAAAACGATGGTCACCTCCCAGTGCTCATGTATGACCTTCTGATTCCCCCGGCCACGACACCATGACCCAGACATGATATATCTCCCAGGGTGTCACTGTGACTGACCCCTGAAGGTCACTTCA
>NW_019947069.1:101508-113247 GCF_002910315.2 Salvelinus sp. IW2-2015 | reverse complement strand
TCTAAGTTTATACTCTTCTCAGGATCTGCTGTTTCCACAGTCACCATAGCAACTATGATCGCATTGCTGAAACACCCCAAAAAGACCACTTAAGATTTTTACATTTACATTTAAGTCATTTAGCTGACGCTCTTATCCAGAGGATCGTACAAGTTTGGAAAGTTCATAGCATATTTCATCCTGGTCCCCCCGTGGAGATGAACCCCACAACCCCTGGCGTTGCAAGCGCCCAGCTCTACCAACTGAGCCACACGGACCTAGTTAATGCACCTAGTTATTGAAAACTGGTGCAGCAGCATTTAACTTTGGTGTGTGTAAAGCACAATCAATCACTTAATGTCCAGAGTTGTCTAAATATCATTTCTGCCTGTATTAGGTAGTCACATCATGATGCAGCTGAAGTGTAAACTACAAGAATCAATGGAATCTCTCACTGAAGACCCACCCAACCAGGCCGTTCCTCCAGGTAAATGAAACAGACCAAATGCTTTGAGCATTCAATCGAAGCTTGAAAAAAGTCTGAAACCATGTCCACGTTATTCCTGAGCTGCATTTGCTTGTGTTCATAAGTAAAGGATTACCTACTACAGTCTTCAGAACCAGAAAACCACAATATGGATAGGAAGTGCATAATTAGTTTTCAGTTGAACTTTAGCCCATTCCCTATCTTTGTGTCAGCGCTAGTATGATCGGCTGCGAAGTAAATGTAACCAACCACAGCTATAACATTGTAAATAGAGTACCATTTCTCAATGAGAAGGACTGACAAGCCGATGACATCCATTAATATTTTTTAAGTAAAAGTATTTTTTTTCCCAACTTTGTTACTTTAAAAAAAAATCTTTTTTTTTTTTAAATTAAGTATAGTTAAGCAGCTCTGTGTGTCTGGAATGGCTGTGTTGCACTACAACAACAAAAATGTGCAGGGCCCTTATACAGGTAAATTAAAAATATTCTGCGAGAGACCCCTGTTCTGGCCTACTCCATCTCCTAAAGAGAGCATGACATCAGGAGCCACAAATAATGAGTGGGATGAGTCAACAACATATATTCGTGAAGTATGATATAGTTGATAGGAAAAGTTTACGTACCACCTATCCAAATACATTTAAACTTAGTTTTTCACAATCCTGACATTTGATTCCTAATAAAATGCCTCTGTCTTAGTCTCATTAGATCACCCACAACTTTATTTTTAAAGAATGTGAAAGTCAGAGATAATTAGTCTAGAGGATATGATTTATTCAGATTTTATTTCTTTCATCACATTGTGCCATGAGTCAGAAGTTTACATAACTCACATCAGTATGTAGAGTATGCGCTGTGTTAATAAATGTTGTTGAACTTAGTTGTGGTAAAACGTTATCGGGTAGCCTTCCACAAGCTTCCCACAATAAGTTGGGTGAATTTGTCCCATTCCCTCCTGACAGAGGCTGTGTAACGAGTCAGGTTTGTAGGCCTCCGTTGCTCGCACATGCATTTTCATTCTTGCCCAAAATGTTTCTATGGAATTGAGGTCAGGGCTTATACTGATGTGATGGCCACTCCAATACCTTGACTTTTTGTCCTTAAGCCATTTGCCAACAACTTTGGAAGTAATGCTTTGGGGTCATGCTCATTGGAGACCAATTTGCAACCAAGCTTTCAATTCCCGACTGATGGTCTTGAGATGTTGCCTTCAATAATATCCAACATAATTGTTGTTCCTCATGATGCCACCTATTATTGTTTGAAGTGGCACCAGTCCCCTCCATTGCAGCAAAGCTCCCCCAACAACATGATGCTGCCACCCCCGTGCTTCACAGTTGGGATCGTGTTTTTGGCTTGCAAACCTCCCCTTTTTCCTCCAAACTAACGAGGGTCATTATGGCCAAACAGTTCTATTCTGTTCATGCAGACCTGAGGACATTTCTCTAAAAAGTACAATCTTTCGTCCCCATGTCAGTTGCAAAACTGTGTCTGGCTTTTTTATGGCATTTTGGAGCAGTGGGCTTCTTCCGTTGTGAACGCCTTCAGTTATGGTCGATATAGGACTCGTTTTACGTGAATAGATACTATTGTTAACCTGTTTCCTTACAAGCATCATTCACAAGGTCCTTTGCTCGTTTGTTCCTGGGATTGATTTGCCACTTTTCACACCAAAGTAACATGCATCTCTAGGAGACCAAAGCATGTAACAATGTTTTGTGCTGAGTGGAAAATAAAGTTTTTTCACAACTTTTTCTAAATTTCACCTTTAAGTGTAAAAGATAACTTCATCATCCAAGCATCACAGGGTTAAGCTAAATAACAGGTTAATCTGACAAAAAAACAAAAACAGAAGATCCGACATAACAGGCTAGATTCTTTACAAGTACCACATCTCTGGGAGCACAATGGAGAACTGTAATATTGTTAGGAAAAAGGATTGGTCAGGAAAGCAACAGCAGATTACAGTGGGGGAAAAAAGTAATTTAGCAGCCACCTTTGTGCAAGTTCTCCCACTTAAAAAGATTGAGAAGAGGCCGGTAATTTTCATCATAGGTACACTTCAACTATGACAGACAAAAATTAGGGAAAAAAATTCCAGAAAATCACATTGTTAGGATTTTTATTAATTATTCTGCAATTATGGTGGAAATAAAGTATTTGGGTTCACCTACAAACAAGCAAGATTTCTGGCTCTTCACAGAAACTGTAACTGTCTTCTTTAAGAGGCTCATCTGTCCCTCCACTCGTTACCTGTATTAATGCACCTGGTTTGAACTTGTATGCAGCATAAGAAAGACACCTTCCACAACGTCAAACAGTCACACTCCAAACTCCACTATTGCCAAGACGCAAAGAGCTGCAAAGGCACCAGAAAAAACAAAATTGTAGAACCTGCCACCAGGTTGAAGAAGACTGAATCTGCAATAGGTAAGCCAGCTTGTGGATTTGAAGAAATCAACTGTGGGAGCAATTATTAGGAATGGAAGACATACAAAAACCACTGATAATCTCCCCGATCTGGGGCTCCATGCAAGAAAGTCTCACCCCCGTGGGGTCCAAAATGATCACAAGAACGGTGAGCAAAAAATCCCAGAAACTACACGGGGGGACCTAGTGAATGACCTGCAGAGGGCTTGGACCAAAGTAAACAAAAGCCTACCATCATAACACATACACCGCCAGTGACTCAAATCCTGCAGTTGCCCAGACAGTGGTCCCCCTGCTAAAGCAGTACATTGTCAGGCCCGTCTGAAGTTGCTAGGAGAGCACTTTTGATGCATCCAGGAAGAAGATTTGGAGAATGCAGAATGAGTCAGATGAAACCAAAATATAACTTTTTGTAAAAAACTCAACTCGTCGTGTTTGGAGGACAAAAGAATGCTTGAGTTGCATCCAAAGAACACCATACCTACTGGAAGCATGGGGGTGTGAAAACATCATTGCTTTGGGCTTTTTCTGCAAAGGACCAGGAACGATGAATCGTTGAAAGGAAAGAATGAATGGGGCCATGTATCGTGAGATTTGAGTCTGAAAACCTCCTTCCATCAGCAAGGGCATTGAAGATAAACATGGCTGGGTCTTTTCCAGCATGACAATGATCCCAACACACCGCCCGGGCAACGGAAAGGAGTGGCTCGTAAGAAGCATCTCAAGGTCCTGGAGTGGCAGCAGTCTCCAATCTCAACCCCATAAGAAATCTTTGGAGGGAGTTGAAAGTCCGTGTTGCCCAGCAACAGCCCCAAAACATTACTGCTCTAGAGAGATCGTGCATGGAGAAATGGGCCAAATATCAGCAAACAGTGTGTAAAAACCTTGTGAAAGAACTTACAGAAAAACGTTTGACCTCCGCATGCCAACAAGGGTATATACAAAGTATTGAGATAAACTTTTGTTTATTGCACCAAATACTCTATTTTCCACCATTAATTGCAATAAAAGTCATTAAAAATCCTACAATGCTGATTTCTGGATTCTTTTTTCTCATTTTGTCTGTATAGTTTGAAGTATACCTATGATGAAACATTACAGGCTCTCTCATTCTTTTTAAGTGGGAGAACTTGCACAATTTGGTGGCTGGACTAAATACTTTTTGTGCCCACTGGACATTCTTTATGATGGCAGCCATTTGTTTATGTTGATAAGCGAACTCCCTAATCCCAGATGGCCATTCACTAAAACGCGAAATAAACAAAGTCAAAGTTCAAAATAGGCTGGCCCATTGCTGAAAAATATTTAACTTTGGCCCTTTCAGCATGATTACAAATCTTTGATGTACTTGTTACAGGTATACAAGAGCCGGAGCACATGACTGACAAGTCGTTTACAATTTTTAATATTCACAAAGCAAGTAAATATGTATTCATCTCAACAGATCATCACCATTTATAAGCATAAATAAAACCCCTGGTGCTAGCTGGCAAACCCGGAGTTACCATAATTACAATCTGCATTGCCAGGTTCAAAACCAACTGGAACTTCTGGAGAAAAAAAAAGAGCTCAGGACTGGGGAAAAAATATTTGAACGGTCATCCCAGAGCTTAGAATTCCATCTGCAACTCGGGCCTCTTTCTTAGAGCTCTGAATTTTCCGACTTGAAGATCACTACGTTCAGGCGGGTGACCTCGTACTTTCAGAGTTACTTGTTGTTTTGAAAGCAATTTCAGAGCGAGTGAACCATCCCATGAACCGCTGTTTTCTTATAACTCTTGCTGTTGATGGACGCTACGTGACAAACAAATATGTAGCCGACACATAAACTAACAAAGCTTAAGCATAGCATTAAGCATATCATTACCAACCTTCAAAAAAGATTTTACACATTCATATGCTGTCCATTACAATCTGATGCAAGAATTGAAATGCATGTTTTTACGAGTATTTGAAAACATTATAAAACAATAAATACATTATGTTCATGCATTCATACGGTATGCTACAGTAGAAACGACAACACCTTATAAAGAAATAAGGCACTCTGACAGGAACACAAACATGTCCAAAGTTATTATCTGTAAGGAAAACAACAATGAAGAGAATGCGGGAGCCAGCCAGAAAATGTGCCAGGGGGGAAAGGTTAATGGAAGGCCTGTTCTGACTAGAGATGCGCAAATATCTGCATACTTGATCTGCGAAAACACTGGGAAGTGCCTTGGGTTCTCCGTCGAAGAGAGAAGTTTGTCCGGCTCTATAAAGCCTCAAACATAAATTGTTCGCAACAGTGAAATGGGCTACTTCTTATGTTAATTAATGTGGAGGCGTAACATACATCAATTCAAACTGTTGTTAGAAAATAAAACTTGGTAGAAAATCATTAGAAATGGACAAGTTGAAACTTAGATAATTAGCAGGCAGCATGCCTTGGTTTGAGGGCAGTGTGGGTTAACTCACACATGAAAAGGTTAAAAAAAAAAATGAATATTTCTTTAAACATCCACTACAAACATCAGCTAACTTTAGCAACCACAAGCTAACAATCAATAGAAGTGACGGGAACATATGAGCACGTTTTTGTTTTCTTAAATGGCTAAATCACCTTTAAGTAACATCAAACCAAATACAGAAATTACTTTGAGTTTATATCAGGTGATTTGTTCACCATATCACATCAAGTTGTAAAATCCTGAACTTCTCCTTTAAAAGCTGATGCTTGTCCTGAATCCTTTCCCTTGTGCAGATGATGTCACTGTGGAGTATAACAAGATGAAGATGTGCTATGAGAAACTGATGGGTTGCTCTAGTACAGTACACTTCACTCCAAGACTGGATTTACACACAAAAACTACCGTATTTGAATCACAGTCTGGGAATGGTAGGAAGCGTGTGCAGGTATGTTTGTGGGGAGTTGATTAACCACACCTCAACCACAATTCAGTCTGAGAGTATTTGATCCCATGTACTAGAGTTACCTGGTCTTCCTTTTTCTGTTACAGGTGTCAACAGGTGTACCAATGTTAACTCCTGAGATTGTCAAAGAWCTTACAACACATAACCACAAGCCTACGTATAGGTAACTATTGATCACTGAAACGTCCACTACTTTATCATGGCCTTTTCCTATGGTCATGTTTACCACGAATCAGTTCCACACAGAATCTGCTTGACCCTTTTGATATATAAAATTAGTTTACATCTGTCACCTCTGCCCTTCATCTGCCTTGCAGGCTCCAATGCCCCAAGGCAGGTCTTTTCCAGTGCAGTTCCACTGGACTGGTGTTTCTGATGAAAGGGAAAGGAGATGTGGTTTACAAGGTGACTCAATGGGACAGCAGACTCCTGGGCTCCAGGATACCAGCAGGACCCCTATTCAGCATTGACTGTCCTGAGCAGTCTGTACGCCAACTGCATCTCCCACACTGTATGTGTGATGGTAAGTGATGCATCGCTGTATGTGTGATGGTAAGTGATGCATCACTGTATGTGTGATGGTAAGTGATGCATCACTGTATGTGTGATGGTAAGTGATGCATCACTGTATGCTGTGATGTAAGTGGATGCATCACTGTATGTGTGATGGTAAGTGATGCCATCACTGTATGTGTGATGGATAAGTGATGCATCACCTGTATGTTGCATGGTAAGTGATTACCACTGTATGTGTGATGGTAAGTGATGCATCACTGTATGTGTGATGGTAAGTGATGCATCACTGTATGTGTGATGGTAAGTGATGCATCATTTTTAATAATACAATAATAAAATGGGTATGACATGACACTACCACTGAATAATACATTCAATAATAATACATACTTTGGATGAGACTTACAGTCAATGAAAGCATTATTTACAGTCAATGAAAGCATTGTTCTTATTCTGCAGAGAAGGATGACAATTTGTCCGTGGCCCATGTTACTGATGACAACATGGAGATTGTTCAGCCACTCAAGACGACTGCTACACACGTCATTGTAAACATCACACACCTCTCCCTCTTTGGCCTCATCAGAAATTGGTTCTCCTTCCTCCCGGTCCGAAGCCAGGTGCTGCTGTTCCTCCGACCACAAGGGAACAGACCCCAGAAGAGCATACTGAGTGTTATGTTGTTGCCCAAGAATGTGCCACTTTGTGAGGTAATGTTTACAATATGGAGGAATTCATTCTGCACACGGCAAGAGCTGTTTTGTGGAACGAAGATTAACCTACAATCGTGGCCAAAAGTTTTGAGAATGACACAAATATTCATTTTCACAAAGTCTGCTGCCTCAGTTTGTATGATGGCAATTTGCATATACTCCAGAATGTTATGAAGAGTGATCAGATGAATTGCAATTAATTGCAAAGTCCCTCTTTGCCATGCCAATGAACTGAATCTCCAAAAAACATGTCCACTGCATTTCAGCCGTGACACAAAAGGACCAGCTGACATCATGTCAGTGATTCTCTCGTTAACACAGGTGTGATTGTTGACGAGGACAATGCTGGAGATCACTCTGTCATGCTGATTGAGTTTGAATAACAAACTGTAAACTTCAAAAGGAGGGTGGTGCTTGGAATCATTGTTCTTCCTCTGTCAATCATGGTTAACTGCAAGGAAACACGTGCCGTCATCATTGCTTTGCTCAAAAAGGGCTTCACAGGCAAGGATATTGCTGGCAGTAAGATTGCACCTAAATCAACCATTTATTGGATCATCAAGAACTTCAAGGAGAGTGGTTCAATTGTTGTGAAGAAGGCTCCAGGGCGCCCAAGAAAGTCCAGCGAGCGCCAGGACCGTCTCCTAAAGTTGATTCAGCTGCGGGATCGGGGCACCACCAGTACAGAGCTTGCTCAGGAATGGCAGCAGGCAGGTGTGAGTGCATCTGCACACACAGTGAGGTGAAGATTTTTGGAGGATGGCCTGGTGTCAAGAAGGGCAGCAAAGAAGCCACTTCTCTCCAGGAAAAACATCAGGGACAGACTGATATTCTGCAAAAGGTACAGGGATTGGACTGCTGAGGACTGGNTACAGAAGCCTTGCTCAGGAAATCGCAGCATGCAGGTGGGTGTAAAGCTGCATCACAGTGGGCGAGACTTTTGGAAAGGATGGTCTGGTGTCAAGAAGCGCACAAAGAAGGCCACTTCTCTCCAGGAAAAACATCAGGGACAGACTGAGATTCGGGCAAAAGGTACAGGGATTGGACTGCTGACGACTGGGGTAGTAAAGTAATTTTTCTCTGATGAATCACCTTTGCCGCATTGTTTGAGGCATCCGGAAAAAATCAGTCCTGTGTCATGCCAACAGTAAAGCATCCTCGAGACCATTCATGTGTGGGTTGCTTCTCCGCCAAGGGAGTGGGCTCACTCACAATTTTGCCTGAGAAAAACACAGCCATGATAAAGAATGGTACCAACACATCCTCGAGGAGCAACTTCTCTCAACCATCCAGGAAACAGTTTGGTGAGAACAATGCCTTTCCAGAATGATGGAGCACCTTGGACATAAGGCAAAAGTGAAAACTAAGTGGCTCAACTAAGTGGCTCGGGGAACAAAACATGCGATATTTGGGTCCAATGGTCAGGAAACTCCCCAGACCTTAATCCCATTGAGAACTTGTGGTCAATCCTCAAGAGGCGGTTGGGACAAACAAAACCCACAAATTCTGACAAACTCAAGCATCGATTATGCAAAGAATGGGCTGCCATCAGTCAGGATGTGGCCCAGAAGTTAATTAACAGCATGCCAGACGGATGCAGAGGTCTTTGAAAAAGGGAAGGGTCAACACTGCAAAATATTACTCTTTGCCATCAACTCATGTAATTGTCAATAAAAGCCTTTGAACACTTACAAATGCTTGTAATGTTACTCAGTATTCCATAGCTAACATCTGACAAAAATATCTAAAAGACACTGAAGCCAGCAAAACTTGTGGAAAGTAAAATTTGTGTCATTCTTCAAAACTTTTGGCCACGACTGTACTTTGTAAATTAATAATTAGTGCAAAAAAATGTGCACAGAATATATCTAAATATATTTATTACTTGTTATTTCATAGTTCAAAAAGGCCACTCTCACATCTGAGCTATCTTTTTTTTGGTAACAGTTGAATAAATATGAGAAAAAAGAAGGAACCCGCACACTGCCTCTTAATAAAGCTTTACGTAACGGGCTCGAGGCCTTGTCAGAGCTTTACGTCTACGGGGCCTCGAGGCCTTTTCAGAGCTTTTGGAGCTTAAAAAAAAAAATGTGCCACCCTTTATGTAGACATAAGCCCCACCCACAATCCGTTCTACACTCATCGAAAGGGTTGAGTCGAGGCGAAAACAAATCAGCTGCCTATCAAATATACAATACATAAAAACGCTGTTAAATACGTCTGCCAAAAACCACAATGAGGACATTGTGACCTACCAACCACGTTTTCAAAAATCATTGGAGGTACAGTGCAAGGAAAAAACATCAGAGTAAAGTCTGAAATAGGGGCATAATTCATGCTTCACATTTACAACGAACAGTACGTAGGTGTTTCATCATTAAGCACCTTTAGAAATAATGTCTGGAGGCTGAAAAATTCCCCAAAACATTCTCTTTTTAACCAGAGTATTTATTTATGTCACCTCCCCTGTCTGATATCTAGACTTTCTCTATGCCACGAAATCTAAAAGGTATAAATGTCATGTTTTAGGTCATTAAAAATGTTAACTAGCAAACTGGATAATACCCTGTTCCTTTCTCGCTTATTAAAACTGTTTAGTGTCCACAGAATCTCCTCTGTTTGTGACAAACTCGAGAACGATGACGGAGTTTTACGCGACAGTAGCAGAGCCCCACATGGAACATTTAATCATGTAGATACAATGGGTGGTGCGGAGCACGTAATAATGCGTCATTTATTTGGAACCGTTATTCTGTATGTGCGGTGGCAGAAATATTCACACTTCTCATATTGTTGCACCTAAGCGCATCCTCTGCATTTATAGCTCCCATTTGGAAGAGGGCGTAAAAGGAGGCTGGCTTGATTTTATTTTTGTGGCTGGCAGATTAGTGCATGCGACCAATTTATCGCGTAAATTGCACCTCTCCTCGATACAATTACGTGGTGGATTCTTAAATTCAGCTGGCAAAAGCCCGGGTCCGTTGATAAAAACATGCCAGGTGTTTCTTGACAGCATCTCTTCACTTTTTGCGAGTTTAAAGTATATGGTGGTGGTGAACATTACAGAATGTTCTTATCTCCAGTGTGGTGTCTTTTTTTGTAGCATGTTCATCTCGTGTTTTCTCCAATGCCATATTAAGAGCTTCATCCACATGGCAGGAAGCCTAGTGGTTAGAGTGTTGTACTTGTAACCGAAAGGTTACACCATAATTTGCAAATAAATTCATWAAAAATCCTACAATGTGATTTTCTGGATTTTTTTTCTCATTTTGTCTGTCATAGTTGAAGTGTACCTATGATGAAACTTACAGGCCTCTCTCATCTTTTTAAGTGGGAGAACTTGCACAATTGGTGGCTGACTAAATACTTTTTTGCCCCACTGTATGTAGACTCTCAAAGTATATTTATAAGATATTATTTGTTTATTTTTTTCAAGCCTAAATAGTCAAGAATGTTGTTTGTGTGTGTACTCTTATCTTGTGTACGTTGTGCTGCAGTAAAAGGTCCATTTTACCCAGGAACACTTCTAGTTTCCAAGTCCACAGAGTTTACACCCCCAGGAGTGTCGCTGCTCATTTTGCGGCCCTTAAAGAGTGGCCAATCAGCTTAAATCCAGTTGTTTTTCATATTGGACATAAATATTGCACCGTACATAATCGATTGTGTGTCTATAAAACCAGGGTCCAGCCTACCCACTAGAGTCTATAGCAGGGGTGGGCAAATTGTTTGGCTCAAGGGCCACATCGGGATTTTGAAATTCAACGGAGGGTCGCATTTTTTGGGGGACCAATTGTTTGTTAAAATCAATTTRCGGCGAACTCCCGAGTTGCAGTGCTTGATGCGTTACTACAGACACGAGTTCGATCCCAGGCTGTGTCACAGCTGGTCTTGACTGGGAGACCCATGAGGCGGCGCACAATTGGCCCAGAGTTATCCGGGTTAGGAAAGGGTTTGGAAGGCCGAGATTTCCTTGTCCCATCGCGCTCTAGCGACTCCTGTGGCGTGCCGGCGTATGCACGCTGCCACGGTAGCCAGGTGTACGGTGTTTCCTCCGACACATTGGTGCAGCTGACTTCCGGGTTAAGCGGGCATTGTGTCAAGAAGCAGTGCGGCTTGGTTGGGTCGTGTTTTCGGAGGACGCACGGCTCTCGACCTTCGCCTTTCCCGAGTCCATACGGGATTTGCAGCAATGGGACAAGACTGTAACTACCAATTGAGATACCACGAAATTGGAGAGAAAAAGGAAACAAATGTTTTCTTTTTAGGAAGTTGTGTGGTTTAACTTTGCATATTGTTTTTCATACATTGTGTCTCAGCATCACTCTGTTACCTTGGAAATGTCCCTAATTATAACACAAGCAAGTGCTTGTGTTGCCTATGTGAATAGGCTACTGAAAATGGGTGGTAATTAAATATTAGTGATATGAATATCAAATGAATATGCTTGTACTCAACAGCCAGAGTTTTTATTTTTTAATCTTACAGCCTAATTGACTGGCTGTTGCCCTCGATCTTATTTATTTTTAGGAAAAAGGTTTCCTGCTGGACAGGATGTGTGGATACTAGCTTAGATACATTTTTGTTGGCTTTTCTGGAGCGATGTCACAATTTAGGTTTGTGAAATCACACTGAACTCTTTCGGTCTCCTTTTTTTAGATCCACTCTAGCCTACCATGTCTGAGAACCGGATTCTGGC
>NW_019947069.1:82299-101483 GCF_002910315.2 Salvelinus sp. IW2-2015 | reverse complement strand
GATTTTCTCCATTCTTCCTGCAGCTTTTTTCAAGCTCTTGGATGGTAGATGGGGAGCAGTGTGAACAGCAATTCTCAAGTCTTTCACAGATTTTCAATGGATCAAGCTGGCTTTAGCTGGGCCATCCAAGGACTTTCATATCTTGTTCTGAAGTCATATCCAGCGTTGCTTTGGCTGTATGCTTAGGGTCATTGTCCTGTTGAAAGTCATCTTCAACCCAGATCTAAGTTTTGCACTCTGAACATTCTTTTCCAATTGTTATAAGATTCCTCTTTATTTGCTTAGAGCTTTTCCCTACAAAAAAAAATATATATAAATTGGCGACCGAGAGTCGTCTGTTTTTCGACCAACGATCTGATCGAAATGTTTAAACGTGTATTTTTCCCAATGTGTTTGAATAAAATCAACTATACTTACTGAGCTTGTCTGATGCTTTAAGCGCACTGTTTGATGAAATAAATAAACAAACAAATGACAGAAGAGGGAGCCCGATGGCCACACTGTGTTAAAAAAATGACAGCGAGTCCTGTGTGACAGCGCACGTAGTCTCCTCTCCTCCCTCTCAGTGAACAGCCCCACACCACAGTGTTTATCTCTGTTGTCTCTCTCCCTCCTACTGCATGAACAGACACCACACCACAGTATAGGTTTATCGCCACTGTCTGTGCTGAAGCTGCTGTCACGCCCTGCCTTAGTATTCTTTGTTTTCTAATTATTTGAGTTAGGTCAGGGTGACATGGGAATTATGTTTTTTTGAGTGTCTAGTTTGTAAGTTTAGGGGTTATTAAATATTGGTTATGTTTAAGTATAGTAGTCTACTGTGTGCTTATGGTAGTAGTCTTGAGAGAAAGTCTATGGTTGCCTGAATGGTCTCAATTAGAGACAGCTGTTATGTTGTCTCTGATTGGAGCCAATATTAAGGCAACCATAGGCCTTAGCTGTTTGTGGGGAATTGTCTATGTTGAACGTTTTAGCCTGGTGTGTTGTGCACAACGTTATAGCTCACGCAGTCGGCGTTTGTTTGTATTTGTGTATAGTGTTCGTTCATGTTTCTCTCTTTTGAATTAAAAGAAGATGTTCTTTTCACGCTGCGCCTTGTCCTCACTCTCTTCAGTAGACGATCGTGACACTCCACCATAATTACACCCATTGTGTTTCTTACTTGTCTCTGACTCAAAATTCTGTTAGCAAAATAGCTAATTTGTTTAAAAAACATTCCCTACCCTTAAACATTTTGAGCAGTGTAAACAACACTAGATAAATGTTTTTTAAAAATATATATAAAGCCTTTATTACAGCAAAGAGTAAAACAGTTGCATGAATTTGTGAATTCGGTTTATGTATTGTTTAGGCCGGTATATTTATTGTTTAGGCTAATTATCCAAAGCTCCCTTGTTCTTTATGTTAAAACTAAAAAAGCTTGATTGCATGAATGACTCGCATGCTCTGCGATAACACGAACGAACAAACGATTGATTGACACAGTAGAGCGACGTTACAGTAGTAAGACGAAACCAGGGCGCGCTCTAAGCCTACAGTCTGACGGCGGTTATAGAAGACTATATTATAAGAAACCTACGAATATAATGACATATTATAATATGATCATCACAACAATAACAACAAGATGCACGAGATAAAGAAAAAGGAGGTATAGGAGCCAGAGCTGCATATGCATATTATGCGTGACAATTTGTCCCTATATCCTTATCAGTCTGACAGTACCTGCCACTGAAAAGCATTACGCAGCCACTACCATGCTTCATGTAGGATAGATGTTCCAACGATGATAGCGTTCCTGGTGCTGCCACTGAAAAGCATTACGCCGTCACCACCATGCTCATGTAGGGATAGTTTCGACGAGTGATGAGCTGTTCCTGGTGTCTGCCACTGAAAAGCATTACGCCGTCACCACCATGCTTCATGTAGGATAGTGTTCCCGACGAGTGATGAGCTGTTCTGTGTTTTTCTCTCCAGACATAGACTTTGCATTTCAGGCCAAATAGTTAAATGTTTGCTCATCAGACACGTAAAATGTTCTCTTATGCTCTCAGTCTTTTACTAACTTTTTTGCAAAATCTCAGGCCTGCTGTCATGTGCATTTTCTTAGGAGTGGCTTCCGTCTGGCCATCTCCCATAAAGCCCAGATTGGTAAAGTGCTCTAGAGACGGTTGTCCTTCGGCAGTTCCCCATCTCAGCCAAAGAACACTGTAATTCTGTCAGTGCATTTTTATTTCTTGGTCACTTCCCTGAACAAGGTCCTTCTTGCACGGTTGCTCAGTTGTCAGATGGCCAGCTCCAGGCCAATTCTGGTAGTCCCATATTATCTCCATAACCCAATGATGGAGACCACTGTGCTTTTGGAAGCTTTTAGCACGTTAGACATGTTAAACACTCCCTAAAAACCCTGTAGTTTGGTCACCTTATTTTGAGCAATAAAAAAAAAAAAAAAAAAAACTTACCACGCCAGAGATAAAATGTAGCATAGTTTTTATTTGATAAATTAAATTCTATTGTTCTATTTAAATATAGGAACTGGGTTCTACAGTTTGAACCCCTGCTGTCTCTGGCTCCACACCCACCCTGCCGGCCATCTAATGTGTGAAAGTAGTGTATAAGCTAATGATCCATCATTGTATGAACATTCCTGGATATACCAAGAATATGCATATCCTTGCTTCAGTCCTGGCTACAGGCAGTATCTGGGTATGTCATTTAGGTGAAAATTGAGAAAAAAAGGTTCCAATCCTTATTAACTTTAGAGACTCTTTGGTGTCTGGATTAAGTGAATCAGCCTTGGGTTTCCTTGCGCCTTGGTTGTGGAATGATCTAGAATGAGGAATTAGTGCCTTTAGGACATTTAGACGGTTGTTATCGGACCTTGTACTGGATTTGTTTGTTTTATGATTGTGTTTTGTTTCGTGTTTTTGTTGTATAAATAATGTATATTAATGTGCATACGAATGTTGTTAATGTGTTTATTGTATATTAATGTGTATATTAATGGTAGTTAATGTGTATTGTGCTATACAGAGCTATCATCTGGAAAAGAGACCTTGGTCTCAGCATTGATCCCTGTCAAAAAAAAGGTCAGATTAATACACTCTCCAGCACATAGGTTGTGGTGGTGATGGTATTCAAGTTGAGTTCATTTTGATACTTCCAATACAGCATATAAATAAAAGAAGATGAAGATACCCTAAATGGTGCGTGCCATGACCATGTTGTCACAAAAGATGGCATTCCAAGAAAGGTGTGAATTTCAATACCTATAGAGTTGCTTATGTATCCTCACTTCACCTATTTCACATTACTCTCCTCTCCCTCAACTTTCTCTCTCCCTCCCCTCCTCCTCCTCTTGGACAATCACATTAAAGCACAGGCAGTTCGCTCCAAGATAATTTCTCTCATGCCTTCTTAACTTCTTAGCTGAGTGAATCTCTCTCCACACTGAGTGCAGTGTAAGGCTTCTCTCCACTGTGTGATCTCTGGTGATTCTTTAGGTCTCCCGCAAAGCGAAAATTATTTCCACACATGAGCAGTGGTAAGGTTTCTCGCCTGTATGAATTCTCTGATGTTCTTTAAGGCTTCCTGAATGATTGAAACCTTCCCACATGTGGTCAGTGGTAAGGCTTCTCTCCACATTGTACTCTCTCATGTCTCTTAAGTTTACTTTCTCACTGAAACCCCTCCCACATTGGGAGCAGTGGAAAGGTTCTCTCCAGTGTGTACTCTTTGATGATTTTTTAGATTACTTGAGGAACGGAAACTCTTCTCTCAATTGAGGGCAGGTAACGACCACGACCAAGTATATTTATATATCTGGGTCAACTACACCACTATTGTCCTCCTCTTCCTCAACAGCTCTCTTTTCCTCCACATTGATTTCCCTCCCTCCTCCTGGACAAATACATTGAACGCACAGGCAGGCGTCTCTCCAATATGTATCCTCGTAGACTTTTAAAATTCTTAGCTGAGTGAATCCCTTCCCACACAGAGAGCATTGTAAGGCTTCTCTCCACTGTGTGATCTCTGATGATTCTTTAGGTCTCCTGCAAACGAAAATTCTTTCCGCACAGAGAGCAGTGGTAAGGCTTCTCCCCTGTATGATTCTCTTGTTTCTTAAGGTTCCTGGCTGACTAAATCTTCCACAAAAGAGAGCAGTGTAAGGTTTCTCCCCTGTATGTACTCTTTGGTGTTCCTTAAGGCTTCCAGATGATTGAAGCTCTTCCCACATGGGTGCCAGTGGTAAGGCTTCTTCCCACTATGTACCCTCTCGTGTCTCGTGAGGTTGACTTTTTCACTGAAACTCTTCCCACATGTGCACAGTGGAAAGTTCTCTCCAGTGTGTACTCTTTGATGATTTTTATATTACCTGAAGAACTGAAACTCTTCCACATTGAGGACAGGGGTAACTCCCACGACCAGGAAGTCTTAATGTACCTAGGTCAATTACACCACTATTTTCCTCCTCTTCCTCAACTCTTCTTTTTGCCTTCTCATCGATTTCCTTCTCATCCTCCTCCTCTTTGACAATCAAATTAAAACACAGGCAGGCTTCTCTCCAATGTGTATTCGCTGATGACTTTTTAGGTTTCCTGGCTGATTGAAACTCTTCCCACAAAGAGAGCAGTGTAAGGCTTCTCTTCACTGTGGACTCTGTATGAGTCTTCAGGTCTCCTGCCCGACTGAAACCTTCCCACAAAGAGAGCAGTGGTAAGGTTCTCCCCTGTATGTATTCGCAGATGTTGCTTAAACTTCCTGAATGATTGAAGTTCTTCCCACTGTTGGTGCAGTGGTAAGGCTTCTCACCGCTATGTACTCTCTCATGTCTCTTAAGGTTTACTTTCTCACTGAAACTCTTCCCACATGTTGAACAGTCGAAAGGTTCTCTCCAGTGTGTACTCTTGATGATTCTTTAGGTTAGTTGAGAACTGAAACTCTTCCACATTGAGCAGGGTAACTCCCACGCCCAGGTAGTCTTGATGCTGTGGAACTGGGCTCTGTCGGTCTGTTGGGCTCTCTCCTGTAAGAATATGAACAAGAATAGGGTAAGAAACTGACAGAGAAACTTTAAGTTTAACAATGCAGGATCAACAGTCATTAGGATTAACAGAGTATTAAAAAATACTTTGCAAGGGCTTTTGCATCACACATAGATAATACAATTGTTCAAATTACAATGCATTGCACATTGGTCTGTACCATTTTTGTTTTGGCACTCGCCTTCCTCTTACACATACAGAGCCTGTGAGGGTATAATACAAAGCAGAATCAATGAGTTAGCCAGCTAACTTGCCTAAATATTCTGAATTAACATTTTATTCAACACCCAAAAACTTATGTAAGTTTACATTTCTTAATGAACCAGAAAATCAATGGTTATTTTGGGTAGTTTATCAAAGTTAGCTGACTAACTCATTGCTTTGTAGTTTACCTCTGACCCAAAGAGGATGTTAGCCTGAATTTACCTGAGTCAACAGAGTCCCTGTCTCCTCTCTCTTCTCCTCCTCCCCCTCATTGATTTCTCTCTCCTCCCCTCTTCTTGACAATCACATTGAATTCCACTGTTTGACTGCAGTCCCCCAGCATCACTGACAGCATCTCTGGACCCCGCTGTGGGCTTCTCTGGCGGAACACCACAACCAGAACCTGGTTCAGACATGGTAGGCTAGAGGATCTAAAAAAAGGAGACCGAAAGAGTTCAGTGATTTTCACAAACCTAAATTGTGACATCGCTCCAAAAGACCAACAAAAATGTATCTAAGCTAGCTATCCACACATCCTGTCCAGCAGAAACCTTTTCCCTAAATAAAAAAATAAGATCGAGGGCAACAGCCAGTCAATTAGGCTGTAAGATTAAAAAATAAAAACTCTGGCTTTGAGTACAAGCATATTCATTTGATATTCATTCACTAATATTATATTACCACCCCATTTTCAGTAGCCTATTCACATAGGCAACAAGCACTTCTTGTGTATAATTAGGGACATTTCCAAGGTAACAGAGTGATGCTGAGACACAAATGTATGAAAAAACAATATGCGAAATTAAACCACACAACTTCTTAAAAAGAAACATTTGTTTCCTTTTTCTCTCCAATTTCGTTGTATCTCAATTGTATTACAGTCTTGTCCCATTGCTGCAAATCCCGTATGGACTCGGGAAAGGCAAGGTCGAGAGCCGTGCGTCCTCCGAAAACACGACCCAACCAAGCCGCACTGCTTCTTGACACAATGCCCGCTTAACCCGGAAGTCAGCTGCACCAATGTTCGGAGGAAACACCGTACACCTGGTACCGTGGCAGCGTGCATACGCCGGCACGCCACAGGAGTCGCTAGAGCGCGATGGGACAAGGAAATCTCGGCCTCTCAAACCCTTTCCTAACCCGGATAACTCTGGGCCAATTGTGCGCCGCCTCATGGTCTCCCAGTCAAGACCAGCTGTGACACACCTGGATCGAACTCGTGTCTGTAGTAACGCATCAAGCACTGCAACTCGGGAGTTCGCCCAAATTGATTTTAACAAACAATTGGTCCCCCAAAAAAATGCGACCCTCCGTTGAATTTCAAAATCCCGATGTGGCCCTTGAGCCAAACAATTTCCCACCCCTGCTATAGACTCTAGTGGTAGGCTGGACCCTGGTTTTATAGACACACAACATTATGACGGTGCAATATTTATGTCCAATATGAAAAACAACTGGATTTAAGCTGATTGGCCACTCCTAAGGGCCGCAAAATGAGCACACACTCCTGGGGTGTTAAACTCTGTGACTTGAAACAGAAGTGTTTCCTGGGTAAAATGGACCTTTTACTGCAGCACAACGTACACAAGATAAGAGTACACACACAAACAACATTCTTGACTATTTAGGGCTGAAAAAAATAAACAAATAATAATCTTATAAATATACTTTGAGAGTCATCATACAGTGGGGCAAAAAAGTATTTAGTCAGCCACCAATTGTGCAAGTTCTCCCACTTAAAAAGATGAGAGAGCCTGTAAGTTTCATCATAGGTACACTTCAACTATGACAGACAAAATGAGAAAAAAAATCCAGAAAATCACATTGTAGGATTTTTAATGAATTTATTTGCAAATTATGGTGTAACCTTTCGGTTACAAGTACAACACTCTACCACTAGGCTTCCTGCCATGTGGATGAAGCTCTTAATATGGCATTGGAGAAAACACGAGATGAACTGCTACAAAAAAGACCCACAAAAGAGTTAAAGAACATTCTGTAATGTCCACACCACATATACTTTAAACTCGCAAAAAGTGAGAGATGCTGTCAAGAAACACTGGCATGTTTATCAACGGACCCGGCTTTGCCAGCGTGAATTTAAGAATCCACCACGTATTGTATCGAGGAGAGGTCGCAATTTACGCATAAATTCCATGCAACTGCCAGCCACAAAATAAAATCAGCCAGCCTCTTTTACGCCCTCTTCCAAAGTCTATAAATGCAGAGGATGCGCTTAGTGCAACAATATGATGAAGTGTGAATATTTCTGCCACCCACATACAGGAAAACGGTTCCAAATAAATGACATTATTACGTGCTCCACCACCCATTTATCTACATGATAAATGTCCATGTGGCTCTGCTATGTCGGTAAAACCTCTCGTTCTCTCAAAACAGAGAATCTGTGGACATAAAAGTTTAAATAAGGAGAAAGGACAGGGATTATCCAGTTGCAGAACATTTTAATGACCTAAAACATGACATTTATACCTTTTAGATTTCGTGGCATAGAGAAAGTCTAGATATCAGACAGGGGAGGTGACATAAATAATACTCTGAGTAAAAGAGAATGTTTTGGGATTTTCAGCCTCCAGACATTATTTCCATAAGGTCTTAATGATGAAACACCTACGTATGTTACGTTGTAAATAGACATGAATTATGCCCCTATTTCAGATTACTCTGATGTGTTTTTCCTTGCACTATACCCAAATGATTTTGAAAACGTGCTTGGTAGGTCAAATGTCCTCATTGTGTTTTTTGCAGACGTATTTAACACGTTTATGTATTTGTATAGCGTGATCCCTCTCTCTTTTCCTCCTCCTTCCCTTTGTAACATCGTATTATATTAATAATTTTTTTTGTTGAATCTGCAGTAAGATCAAAGTGACAGACGAAGTGGACGGGAAGTGATATAACGAATAACATTAAAAAACGTTGGAGTTAAATTACAGTCTGCAAAAAACCCACAATAGAGACATTACTACCAAGCACGTTTTCAAAAAATCATTGTTACATGCAAGACAAAACACAGAGTAATCTTGAAAATAGGCATAATGCATTTCACATGACAAACGTAACATACTTAGTGTTTCATCATTAAGACCTTAGAAATAAGTCTGAGCTGAAAATTCCCAAAACATCTCTTTTACTCAGAGTAGTATTATGTCACCTCCCTGTCTATATATCTAGAAACTTTCTCTATGCCACGAAATCAAAAGCTATAACTGTCATGTTTAGCAATTAAAATGTTCTGCAACTGATGAATCCCTGCTTTCTCCTAATTAAACTATTTATGTCCACAATTCTCTGTTTTGAGAAACGAGAATGCTACAGCGTTTACCGAGGCATATCAGTAGCCCATCATGGACATTTAATCAATGTGAGACTCAACATGGTGGTCGGAGCACGTTAATAATGTCATTATTTGGAACCTTTTCGTATTGTGTGGAGCAAGATATACACCCACTTCGATTCAGCTATTGTTGCACTAAGCCACCTCCTTCATTTATAGCTCCCATTTAGAGCGTAAAAGAGCTGCGATTGTTAGTTATTGTTCCTATATGCATACTCAGATTTTATCTCTGAATTCGTACTCTCTCCTCGACTACACATTACTGGGGTGGATTCTTAAATTCAGCTGCAATAGCGGGTCCGTTATAAAATAATATGCCAGTTTGTAACCTTGACAGCATTACTCTCACTTTTTGCGTGTTTAAAGTATATGTGGTTAATCATTACAGAATGTTCTTGTAACGTCTTTGGGTCTTTTTTTGTAGAGTTTCATTCCTCGTGTTTTCTCCCAATGCCATATTAAGAGCCTTCATCCACATGCAGAAGCACTAATGTAAGTATGTTGTATCTTTAATAAGGCTTACTATCCATAATTGCAATAAATTCATAAAAAATCCCTACAATGTATCTTCTGGATGTTTTTCTCATTTTGCTCTGTTCATACGCTTGAAGTTAACCCTACTGATAATATACTATCTATCTGCTCCTCATCTTTTAAGGAGAAACTTGCACAATGCGTGCTGACTAATATACTGTTTCCTCCACGTATGTAACTCTCAAAGATATTTATAAATATTATTGTTTATTTTTTCAAGCCTATATAATCAAGAAAATTTATATTTGTGTTACTCTATCTGGCTACGTTGTGCTGCAGTAAAAGTCCATTTACCGCAGGAACACTTCTAGTTCGCAAGTCCACAGAGTATTACCACCCCCAGAGTGAGGTATCGTCTCATGTGTGCGCCGCCTTAAAGGGCCAATCAGCTTATAATCCAGTGTTTTCATTATTGACATAAATATTCACCACAAGGATCGATTGGTTGGTCTATAAAACCAGTCCCAGGCCCTACCCCACTAATCTGATAGCAGGTTGGCATAATTTTTGCTCAAGAGCCACACGGTATTTAATATCAATCGAGGGTCGCATTTTTTGGGACCAATGCTTTGTAAAATCAATTTACGTCATATCTCTCCGTATGCTAGTGCTGATCGTTACATACAGACACGAGTTCGATCCCAGCTGATGTCACAGACTGTCTTGGACTGGAGACCCATGAGGCGGCGCCACTAATTCCTACATACTTAGTCCGGTTAGGACAAGCGTTGAAGGCCGGAGATTTTCCTGCCCATTTCGCCTCTAGCCGACTCCTTGCGTGCCGGCGTATGCACGCTGCCACGGTAGCCAGTGTACGGTGTTTCCTCCGACACATTGGTGAGCAGCTGACTTCCGGGTTAAACGGGGGCATTGTGTCAAGAAGCAGTGCGCTTGGTTGGTCTTTTTCGGAGACGCACGGCTCTCGACCTTCGCCTTTCCCGAGTCCATACGATTTGCAGCAATGGACAAGACTGTAACTACCAATTGAGATACCACGAAATTGGAGAAAAAAGAAACAAATGTTTTCTTTTTAGAAATTGTTGTTTAACTTTGCATATTTGTTTTTTCAACATTGTGTTCTCTATCTATCTTTATCTCTGGAATATTCCCTAATATACACAAGCCAATTGCTTGTTTGCCTATGTAAAGGCTACTGAAAAATGGTTGTAATTAAATATTAGATATGAAATATCAAATGATATATCTTATCTCTATACTAGCCAGAGTTTATTTTTTAACTTACAGCCTAATCTGAGCTGGCTTTGCCCCGATCTTAGTTATTAAGAAAATAGTTCCTGCTGAAGATGTGTGATAGCTAGCTTAGATACACTTTTTGTTGCTTCTGATCATGTCACAATCTTAGGTTTGTGAAAACAGCACTTGAAACTCTTTCCGTCTCCTGTTTTAGATTACCACCTCTATCTATACCATCTACATATACTGTTATGCTGTTCCAGCGCCAGAGAAGCCCACAGGGTCCAAGAGATGCTGCAGTATGCTACTCAGCAAACAGTTGAATTCAATGTGATTGTCAAAGAGAGCGAGAGAGAGAAACATGAGGTGAGAGTAAGAGAACAGAAATGATACTGACTCGCTTGACTCAGGTAAATTCAGGCTAACATCCTCTTTGGGGCAGAGGTAAAACTACAATAGCATACTATGAGTATAGTCAGTCTAAGCTTGATGATAGACTACACCAAAATAAACATTGATTTTCTGTTCATTAGAAAATGTAAACTACATATGTTTTGTGTTGAATAAGAAATTAATTCAAATGATTTAGGCAAGTATTATGCTGGCAACTCGATTGATTCGCTCTTGTATATATTATCCCTCTATCTTCTTAGTGTTAAAGGGAATCATGAGTGCCTAAAACAAAAAATGCTACATGACCAATGTGCAATGCATTGTTAATTTGACAATGTCTTTATCTATTGTGATCAAAAACTAATTCATCCGTCTATACAGATTCTTTCAAATACATCTTTAATCCTAATAGATGTGAATCCGGCATTTTAAAAAAGGATCATTCTTCCTCGTCAGTCTTTCCTACCCTATATTCTGTGCATATTCTCTACAGGCAGATACCCCAACCCTAGACTCAGCAACCGAGCCCATTCCAACAGCATCAAGTACTATACTCTGGCGTGATTACCCTGCCCTCAATGTGAGAAAGAGTTTTCAGTTCCTCAACTAACCTAAAGAAGTCATCAACAGAGACACACTGAGTATATAACACTCATTCGACTGTTCTAACCATGTGAAGAGTTTCTAGTGTAGAAAGTAACTTAGAACAGGATCATCGGTAAGCATAACATTGTAGGATCAACTTAGAGCTTATAAAATTCGGATACATATCGGAGAGAAGCCTTACCACTGACTCATCTGTGTGAAGAACGTTAAACAATCATTCCAGGAAGTCTAAGCACATCTGCGAGATACATCACAGCCGAAGAAACCTACACTGCTCTTTTTGGGAAGATTTCAGTCTCATCAGTGAAGACCATCAGAAAGTCACAGCAAGTAAGGTTCTACTCACCTCATTGAGAACTATGATGCTATAATCTATCGTTCATTTTACAATTACAGATACTGCTGCTTAAAGATGTAGAGGGGGATGTAGAAGAAATCGATGAGAAGGAATAAGAGAAGTAGAAAGGGAGGAGAAAATAGTGTGAATATGACTCTATACATAAACACTTCCTGGTCTGGGATTACTACTCCCTGTCCTCAATGTGGAAGACTTTCATTCTTCAGGTAATCTAAAAATCAGTCAAAGAGTTTACACACTGCGAGAGAGAAACCTTCACTGTGCCGACATGTGGGAAGTTCAGTGAAAAAGTCAACCTCACGAGACACGAGAGGGTACATAGTAGAAGCCTTAGCCACTCGCACCAAGTTGAAGCTCAATCATGTTCTGGAAGCCTTAAGAACTACAAAGAGTACAACAGGAAAACCTTATCTCTACTGCTCTCTTTTGGAAAATTTCAGTCGAGCCAGAAACCTAAGAAACACCAGAGAGATACAATACAGGAAACCTTACACGGCTCTCTGTGCGAAAATTTTCGTGTCGCAGGAGACCTAAAGAATCATCAGATGAATCACACATGGAGAAAGCCCTTACCAATGCTCTCTGTGCAGGGATCACTCAGCTAAGAACTTCTTAAAAATCATCAGAGATACATATTGAGAGACGCCTGCCTGTGGTCAAATGATATTTTCCAGAGGAAGTAAGGGAAATCAATTGTGGAGGAAAAGAGACTGTTGAGGTAACGCAGTGATAGGTTACAATAGTGTTAGTGTACCCTAAGAATATCAATACTGACTTGCTGTCGTTAACGCCCTGTCGCCTCAATGTGAGAAGATTTCCGTCTCCTCAAGTATAACATTAACGAACAGATATCATCATGAAGAGTACCACACTGAGAGAAAAACCTTCCACTGCTCCCAATGTGCGAGGGTTCTAAGTGAGAAAAAATAAACCTTAAAGTACATCGAGAAGTACCAGTGGAGAGAAAGCCTTAATCCACTGCACCACATGTGGAAAGTCTCAATCATTCAGAAGCTTAAAGAACCATCAGAGAATCATAACCAGGCGAAAACCTTACACACAGCCACTGGGAAATAATTTTTCGTTTCGGGAGACCCTAAAAGATCATCCAGAGATCACACAGTGGAGAGAACCTTCACCACTCACTCAGTTGGGACGAGAGATTCACTCAGCTAAGAAGTCTAAGAAAGCATGAGAAATATCCATTGGAGCGCAGGCCCGGGCCTGTTGCTTTTAAAACATGATGATTGTCCAAGAGGAGGAGATGAGATGAGAAAAGTTGAGGGAGAGAGAGTAACGTGAAATAAAGTGAAGGAGATCTACTAAGCAACTCTATATCTATTACAATCCACACCTTTCCTTGGAAGCCATTTTTGTCACAACATGTCAGATCAAGCACCATTTAGGCTCATCCTTCATCTTCTTATATCATTCTATAGGGAATTTCGTTTGAAGTATACAAATTGATACTCAACTTGGAATACCATCACCATCCACCACCTAGATGTGCTGAGGAGGTATTAATACATAGACCTTTATTTTGACAGGAGTCAATGCTAGACCAAGTCTTCTTTCCAGAATTAGGCGCTGTATAGCACCACAATACACATTAAACTACCAATTAATATACACATTTAATAACATAAAACACATCTAAACAACACATTCGTATGCCAACATTAATATACACATTATATATACACAACAAAACACGAAACCAAACACAATTCATAAAAAAAAACAACAAACCAAACCAATCCGATAAACAACCGTCATACAAATGTCCTAAAGCACTAATTCCTCCAAAGCTAGCATCATTCCACAACACAAGCCAAGAAACCAAGCTATCTACTTAAATCTCCAACACCAAAGAGTCTCTAATAGTAATAAGGAATTGAACCCTTTTTTCTCGTCACCAAATTTTCACCTAAAATGACATACCCAATCAACTGCCAGTAGCTCAGACCTGAAGCAAGATATGCATATTCTTGTACTCCAGAAATCATACATAGATCAAGTAGCTTATACACTAACTTCACACAATCTAGATGCCGGCAGGGTGGGTGTGAGCGCAAGACAGCAGGGTTCAAACTGTAGATACCCAGTTCCTATTAAATAGAACAACTAGCAATTTTATTTATCAAATAAAAAACTATCTACATTTATCTCTGGGCCGTGGTAAGTTTTTTTTTTTTGTTTTATTGCTCAAAAATGACCAAACTAAGTAGTAATGTTAACATGTCTAACGTGCTAAAAGCTTCCAAAACACATTCTCCATCATGCGGTTATGAGAAAATATGACTACCCAGAATGGCCTGGACGCCATCTGACCCAAACTGACAACCGTGCAAAAGGACCTTGTTTCAGGGAGTGACCAAGAAATAAAATGACCACTGACACAATACATGTTCCTTTGCTGAGGGAAACCTGCCAGAAGACAACCGTCTCCTAGAGCACTTACCAATCTCTTATGGAGAGGGGCCAACGAAGCCACTCCTAAAAAAATGCACATGACAGCACCTGATTTGCTAAAAAAAGTTACGTAAAAGACTAAGCATAAGCAACATTTTACGTGTTCTGAGAGACAAACAGTTAACTATTTTTATTTGGCCTGAATGCAAAGCTCTATGTCTGGAGAGAAAAACACAGGAACAGCTCATCACTCGTCGGGAACACTATCCCTACCATGAAGCATGGTGGTGACGGCGTAATGCTTTTCAGTGGCAGACACCAGGAACAGCTCATCACTCGTCGGAACACTATCCCTACCATGAAGCATGGTGGTGACGGCGTAATGCTTTTCAGTGGCAGACACCAGGAACAGCTCATCACTCGTTGGAACACTATCCCTACCATGAAGCATGGTAGTGGCTGCGTAATGCTTTTCAGTGGCAGGTACTGTCAGACTGATAAGGATATAGGGAACAATTGTCACGCATAATATGCATATGCAGCTCTGGCTCCTATACCCTCCTTTTTCTTTATCTCGTGCATCTTGTTGTTATTGTTGTGATCATCATTATAATAATGTCATTATCATTCGTAGGCTTCTTATAATAGTAGTCTTCTATAACCGCCGTCGAGCTGTAGGCTTAAGAGCGCGCCCTGGTTTCGTCTTACTACTGTAACGTCGCTCTACTGTGTCAATCAATCGTTTGTTCGTTCGTGTTATCGCACAGCATGCGAGTCATTCATGCAATCAAGCATTTTTAGTTTTAACATAAAAGAACAAAGGGAGCTTTGGATAATTAGCCTAAACAATAAATATACCGGCCTAAACAATACATAAACCGCAATTCACAAATTCATGCAACTGTTTTACTCTTTGCTGTAATAAAGGCTTTATATATATTTTTACAAAAACATTTATCTAGTGTTGTTTACACTGCTCCAAACATGTTTCAAGGGTTGAGGGAATGTTTTTCCTAAACAAATTAGCTATTTTGCTAACAGAATTTTGGAGTCAGAGAAACAAGTAAGAAACACAATGGGTGTAATTATGGTGCAGCTGTCACGATCGTCTACTGAAGAGAGTGAGGACCAAGGCGCAGCGCGTGAAAAGAACATCTTCTTTTATTCAAAAGAGAGAAAACATGAAACGAACACTATACACAAACTAAACAAACGACCGACCGTGAAGCTATAAACGTTGTGCACACACACACAGGCTACAAACGTTCAACATAGACAATTCCCCACAAACAGCTAAAGCCTATGGTTGCCTTAAATATGGCTCCCAATCAGAGACAACAATAACCAGCTGTCTCTAATTGAGACCCAATTCAGGCAACCATAGACTTTCCTAGATACCTACACTCAACCATAGACACAGCTAGACTACTATACTAAACATAAACCCAACTACTCTAATAAACCCCCTAAACCTTACAACCACCCTAGACACTACAAAAAACACATACATTCCCCATGTCACACCCTGACCTAACTCAAATAATTAAGAAAACAAAGAATACTAAGGCCAGGGCGTGACAGCAGCTTCAGCACAGACAGTGGCGATAAACACTTACTGTGGTGTGGTGTCTGTTCACTGCAGTAGGGAGGAGAGAGAGACAACAGAGATAAACACTGTGGTGTGGGGCCTGTTCACTGCAGTAGGGAGGAGAGAGAGACTACGTGCGCCTGTCACACAGGCACTCGCTGTCATTTCTTTTTAACACAGTGTGGCCATCGGGCTCCCTCTTCTGTCATTTGTTTGTCTTAATTATTTCATCAAACAGTGCGCTTAAAGCATCAGACAAGCTCAGTGCATATAGTTGATTTTATTCAAACACATTGGGAAAAATACACGTTTAAACATTTCGACCAATCGATTGGTCGAAAAAACAGACGACTCTCGGTCGACCAATTTATATATATTTTTTTTTGTAGGGAAAAGCTCTAAGCCAAATAAAGGCAAATCCTTGATGAGAACATACTTCAGAGTGCAAACGACCTTAGACTGGGGTGAAGATGACTTTCCAACAGGACAATGACCCCAAGCATACAGCCAAAGCAACGCTGGAATGACTTCAGAACAAGAATATGAAAGTCCTTGAGTGGCCCAGCTAAAGCCCAGACTTGAATCCCATTGAAAATCTGTGGAAAGACTTGAAGATTGCTGTTCACCACTGCTCCCCATCTAACTCAACAGAGCTTGAAAAAAGCTGCAAGGAAGAATGGGAGAAAATCCCCAAATCCAGATGTGCAAAGCTGATACAGAACAATACCAGACACTCAAAGCTGATACACACATACCCAAGACGACTCAAATCTGATACAGACATACCCAAGATGACTCAAAGCCTATACCAGACATACCCAAACGACTCAAAGCTGTAATCACAGCCCAAAGGTGCTTCTACAAAGTATTTACTCAATGGTGTATTGACTCAATATATATACTATGTAAAGAGTTATTTCTGTACTTAATTTTCAATAAAAATCGCAAACATTTCAATAAACATGTTTTCACTTGTCATTATGGTATTTGGGTGTATATGTGAGGGGAAAAAAATTCAAATTTTTGTTTTCAGGCTGTAACAACAAAATGTGTAATAAGTCAATATTTCTGACGTCGCTGTAGGTGAGACAAGTTCCAACCACATATCAGTCACAGTAAGACCCAGAAATGTTGCATACGCACAAGGTGCACCTGTGTAATGATCATGCTGTTTAATCAGCTTCTGATATGCCACACCCAGTCAGGTGGATGGATTATCTTTGCAAAAAAGAAATACTTGTGAACAGTGATGTTAACAAATTTGTGCACACAATTTGAGAGAATAAGCTTTTTGTGCTATGGAACATATCTGGTTTATTTTATTCAGCTCATGAAACATGGGACCAACACTTTACATGTTGTGTTTATATTTTTGTTCAGTTTATGTTGGCTAGACCTTCTGTAATCAATAATTTCACCGTATTACGTAAATATAGTCGGTCATAAATATTTGGACATTGACCAAATTATTATCATTTTGGCTCTGTACCCACCACAATGCGCCACCACAATGGGTTTGAAAGGAAAGTGCAGACTTGCAGCTTTAATTTGAGGGTATTTACATCCAAATCGAGTGAACGGTGTAGAATTACAGCACTTTTAATATGTGGTCCCCCAATTCAGGGGCTCAAAAGTAATTGGACAACTAACAATCAAAATGAAATTGTGAGATTTAACACTTGGCTGCAAATAATTAGCAGTCAATACTGACTGAAGTCTGGAACCCTTATACATCACCAGATGCTGGGTTTCTTCCATGGTGATGCTCTACCAGCCTTTACTGCAGCTTCTTCCTGCTTGTTCTTGCGCTTTTGCCTTCAGCAAGTGAAATGCATACTCAATTGGATTCAGGTCAGGTGATTGACTTGGCCCTTGCAGAACATTTCACTTCTTTGCCTTAAAAAAATATTGGGTTGCTTTCACAGTATGCTTCGGGTCATTGTCCATCTGCCCTGTGAAGCGGCCGTCCAAGGAGTTTGAAGCATTGGCTGAATCTGAGCAGACAATATTAGCTCTTAACACTTCAGAAGTAATCCTGCTGCTTCTGTCAGCAGTCACATCATCAATAAATACAAGGGAACCAGTTCCATTGGCAGCCATACATGCCCACTCCATAACACTACCTCCCCATGATTCACAGATGAGGTGGCATGCTTCGGATCATCAGTTCCTTCCCTTCTCCATACTCTCTCTTCCCAGCATTCTGTACAGTGACCTTGTCTCATCTGTCCATAGGATGTTGTTCCAGAACTGTACAGGCTTTGTTAGATGTTGTTTGGCAAACTTTAATCTGGTCTTCCTGTTTTTTAGGCTTACCAAAGGTTTACATTTATTTTATAACCTTTATTTAGCTAGGGAAGTCAGTTAAGAACAAATTCTTATTTACAATGATGGCCTACCAGGGAACAGTGGGTTAACTGCCTTGTTTAGGGGCAGAACAACACATTTTTACCTTGTCAGCTCGGGGATTCGATCTTGCAACCTTTCGGTTACTAGTCCAACGCTCTAACCACTAGGCTACCTGACGCTCCAATCCACATCTTGTAGTAAACCGTCTGTATTTACTCTAGTGAAGTCTTCTCTTGAACGTTGATTTTGACACAGATACGCCTACCTCTTGGAGGGTGTTCTTGATCTGGCCAACTGTTGTGAAGGGGTTTTTCTTCACCAGGGAAAGAATTCTTCTGTCATCCACCACAGTTGTTTTCCGTGGTCTTCCGGGCCTTTTGGTGTTTCCGGAGCTCCCCAGTGCGTGCTTTCTTTTTAAGAATGCACCAAATAGTTGATTTAGCCACACATAATGCTTTTGCTATCTCTCTGATGGGTTTGTAATGATGGCTTGCTTCACTGGCAGTGACAGCTCTTTGGACTTCATATTGAGGGTTAACAGTAACAGATTCCAAATGCAAATGCCACACTTGAAATCAACTCTAAACCTTTTATCTGCTTACTTGTAAATGAACTAATGAGGGAATAACACACCTGGCCATGGAACAGCTGAGCAGCCAATTGTCCAATTACTTTTGGTCCCTTAAAAAGGGGGAGGGACCACAAAAAGTGCTGTAATTCTTACACCGTTCACCCAATTTGGATGTAAATACCCTCAAATTAAAGCTAAAGTGTCACACCCTGACCTTAGAGAGCCTTTTTATTTCTCTATTTGGTTAGGTCAGGGTGTGATTTGGGTGGGAACTCTAGTTTTTCTATTTCTTTGTTGGCCGGGTATGGTTCCCAATCAGAGGCAGCTGTCTATCGTTGTGGGATCTTGTTTATGTATTGTTGCTTGTGAGCACTACATTGGCTTCACGTTTCGTTTCTTTGTTCTGTATTGTTTTGGTGAGTTTCATTTTCATTAAACATGTGAAACTCTTCGCACGCTGCGCCTTGGTCCATTTATTCAACCAACGATCGTGACAGACGATCCCACCACAAACGGACGAAGCAGCGTGGCCAGGAGGAGCAGACATTCTGGACATGGGAGGATATCTTGGA
>NW_019947069.1:60010-79004 GCF_002910315.2 Salvelinus sp. IW2-2015 | reverse complement strand
GGGGCTAATGCATCAACTGGAGCTAACATCCAGAGTCGAGAGGCATAACGACATTTGCAGTGCATTATGGGATATAACAGATATAAAAGACTTTGGAGTTCCATCGGCAAGCGACGCAGAATCAACGCGTGAAATCGCAACAGCAACTGGCAGGCATCGTAGGGTTTGGAGAACATATCAGATGACATCATCGTCCACGTCCCAGACCAAAGGAGACCCATGACCAGTCTGCTGCCTCAATAGGCTGGAGAGTTTTTTTGGGGGGATGACTCTCAGCTCAGAGAAATGTCAGTTCAACATGGGGAAGGAATTGGTGTTTAAATGGCCCACAGCTGAAAGAGTGGAGCAGAGGGTGAGCCAGTGAGCCTGCGAGACAGGCATCAGAGGTTTGTAGCTTCTAGTTCCACTTTGGACAAGGAAACAAAAGAAGGAGAAGAAAGAAGTAGAAGGAAGGAGGAGAAGAGGTTAGAAGAGAAGATAGAGAGAAGGCATTTTTTAATCGCCTGACCATAGAGAGCCTTGGTTCTCTATGGTGTAGTAGTCAGGCGTGACTAGGGGTGTTCTAGGATGTCTATTTCTATGTTGGTGCTAATATGGTTCCCAATTAGAGCAGCTGTTTATCGTTGCCTCTGATTGGGGATCATATTTAGGTAGCCATTTCCCCACCTGTGTTTGTGGGATATTGATTGGTTTGTTTAGTGTGTTTGGGCACTACGTCCTCGTGGTCTTTGTAAGTTTGTTATTTTTGTTTTGTTAGTTCACTTCAATAAATATGTGGAACTATACTCACGCTGCGCCTTGGTCCGCTCATTTCCAAGACCGTGACAGAATATCCACCAACAAAGGACCCAAGCAGTATGAAAATGAGGTAAGGAAGTTTTTGGACTTTGGGAGGACATGAGAGGATGCGAAACCCTTCCTTGGCGGCAGACGAAAGGTAATAATGGATTGTTTTGGGGGGGGCACATGTCGGCGTACGCGGGAAGAGCCAGAGACTGTCAGGGAGGCGATGGATAAGTTGGGAGAGAGAGAGATGTTTGTGCAAGTGTTTTCTGCTCAACATATACGACCAGAAGGACACGGTTAGCAGTCTGATGAATCCTGTGCCAGCTCCCTGCAACTCGCCCTGAAGAGCGGGGCACCAGTCCGGTGCCACAGAAACCCCAAGAAAGGGAAATCCAAGATCTATGCAGACAACCGTCGCAGAGCCGAACACTCTGACGTGGACATCGGAGACCAGGTTCTCCTAAAACAGGACAAAAACAGACAAGTTCCAACAACCTTCAACAAGATACCACACGCTGTGATCAGTATCGAGGGAAAAATGTGATCAGTATCAGTATAGAGGGAAACACTGTGATCAGTATAGAGGGAAACACTGTGATCAGTATAGAGGGAAACACTGTGATCAGTATAGAGGGAAACACTGTGGCTGTTCCATCTCCAACTGGAGCCAGGTATTCCAGCAATACAACATTCATGAAGAGCTATAGAATTGAGGAGCCAAATCCACAACCAAAGGACAGAGACCGAAAGAGACTGTGGGGAACAGAGTCCTACTATGAGACATTACATAGAGGCCAAACCAGAGACCATCTGTGAGGGATCCCCACAAAGACCACGGACATCCAAGCTAGTCAGGCCTCACAGACAAATTCAACTGCCACAGAAGTTAACAGACTTAATAATTATCCTGTACTGTAAGGGGTAAAGAAAACAAGCATAAACTGAAAAAAATGACAAGTACAAAGGACTAATGTGAAGACTCTGAATATTTGAATTATGTTGTGAAAAAGGTGCAACATGTTTTATTACAGTAAAATAATAAATAAAAAAATAATACTGTTTTGTTTTTCTTAGAAGTAGGCTTAAAATGGAAAGTCCATTAGGAGAACAGAAATAAGACATTGAACAGATTTCAGTTGTTTATTGGCAACACAACGGTTGCTATACAGGTGAAGAATGAGTGTTGTAGTTTGTCAGAGAGGCCCAGCGTCATCCGGGTTGGGGTTTGGCCCGGGGTAGGCCGTCATTGTAAATAAGAATTTGTTCTTAACTGACTTGCCTAGTTAAATAAAGGTTAAATAAAATTAAAAATTAAAAATGTCAGGTTGACATTAAAGTTCATGTCCAAGTAAAGGGGGAATGTCGTGTATTGATGTGACGAGCTGACATATGAGGTCACCACTGGAATATGGGGCTTATTACACGGACAGTGACGGAGTAAAGACATGTTGAAGTTTACCTTCGAGTCTGGTTGATGTAATTCAGTATAATATCCTAATTTAGCACACATTGTAAGTATACGATTGAACAAGAGGCCGGTAAAACATGCACAATGACTACGCTGATACGACGCTCACGAACACTTCCTGCAGCATCTCATAATCCAGACCAAACTCGCTCGGAAAGTGGATACATTTTRCCCGCTTGCTCTACGAGACTTCACCATTTCCTCAAGTTCTTTTCAGCCAAACAATTAGCTACAAGAAATCAGTTCCAGGTAACCTGTTGCTAATTTCTAACATTTTAAAATTATGTTTGTAGCACGGTCTGTAAACCAACACATTCCAGGATTAAACCGCACTGGTTGCCGCGGCCTGGTTTTGTTGTTAGCCATTAGCTAGCTAGCTACACATCTCCCGTCCAACCCGTTTGTGTAGCTAGCTAACATGCTAACTTTATTTCAGGGTCACGATTGAAGTATGGCATTAATTTCATAGTTAGCCAGCTGTCGTCTTATCGTGAGTAAAATGACTGTCCTGAAGAATTAGCTAGCTAGCTAACCGGCTGCTCATTGTTTAGCCGCAGATAGGTTGGTTACAAAATATTTGGTTTAGCTATCTAGGTAGCTAGCTAGCCAAATTAGCTGGACTAACCGTTGCTACACTACCCGGCTACAGGTTTATGCATACAGCTAACGCCTCGATCATACCGACAGTATTATTGCATTTTGGTACTACCGAGTGACGCAGCGGTCTATGGTACTGCATCTCAGTGCTAAAGGCGTCACTACAGACCTGGTTCTATTTCCAGGCTGTATCACAGCGGCCGTGATCGGGAGTCTTATAGGTGTGTCGCACAATTGGCCCAGCATCATTAGGGTTTGGCCGGGGTAGGCCTTCATTGTAAATAATAATTGTTCTTAACTGGCTTGCCTAGATTAAAGGTTAAATACAAGTATATTCCTTTCCACGGGTCCGGCGTTTGCCTTGCAGCATTGCTTTGGCAGAGGCAGTGGGTTCTGTTTGGTGATGATGTTGAATTTATTGAACATATGCGTCGAAACTGTATGCATAGACGTCTTGACAGAAATGGTAGCAGAATGAATGTTGAACTTTTGTTGCACACACATCCAGATGATGCTGTGTACCTATTTTGTGCAATAATAGCTGTTGATGTGATCAAGGCATAACCCTTTTTCCATAATATTTTCAAGCAAATTAAGAAGGAATGTCGACATAAGAAGCTAAATTCGTTTTCCATCATAATCAATCTAATTTATTTGTCACATACACATGGTTAGCAGATGTTAATGCGAGTGTAGCGAAATGCTTGTGCTTCTAGTTCTGACAATGCAGTAATAACCAACGAGTAATCTAACCTAACAATCCACAACTACTACCTTATACACACAAGTGTAAAGGGTAAAGAATATGTACAATAAAGATATATGAATAAGTGATGGTACAGAACCGCATAGGCAAGATGCAGTAGATGGTATGAGTACAGTATATACTATGACGAGTAATGTAGGTATTAAAGTGCGCATTGTTTAAAGTGGCTAGTGATACATTTTTGATCAATTCAATTAATGATACAGCTGTGAAGCAGGCAAGAATAACGAAGTACTTCTGGGTCATGGATCTTTTGGAATCCTCCAGCAATAAGAGTCCCGTTATGTATACCAAACATTATGGAATCCTCCAGAATAAGAGTCCGCATGTATACCAAACATTATGAATTCCATGGTCCCGTAGATACAACATAGATCTCCAGAATAAGAGTCCCTATGTATACAAACATTAATCGATTGATGGTATACACTGATATACTGAGAGGATGCATGTCTCTCCGCCCTAATAATGGGAGTGGTTGTCCACAAAGCTGCTACGGTGGGCTGTCTAGCTCCGCCTATCCTTTCTTTGAATTGTGGGTACAATCTCATTATTGTAATCCTTTAAAAATATTGATGAGGGTTGTTGACATCAACCGCCTGTATTCATTGGAGAGATTGTATGCTATACCATCTACTACCCATCTCGTGTTAACTTTCCTGACAACACAAACTCACAAAAAACAGTTTATGGTGACAAATTGTAAAAGATCCATTGGAGAATTAAAAAAGCGCTGCCACACTGCACATCGAGGAAAGGAAAACTCTGTCACCACCGATAAATCCACTATAATTGAGAATTTCAATAAGCATTTTTCTACAGCTGACCATGCTTTCCACCTGCTACCCCTACCCCGGTCACAGCACTTCACCTCCCACAGCAACTCGCCCCAAGCCCTTCCCCATTTCTCCTTCCCCAAATCCAGTCAGATGATGTTCTGAAAGAGCTGCAAAATCTGGACCCCCACAAATCAGCCGGGCTAGACAATCTGGACCTTTCTAAAATTACTGCCGAAATTGTTGAACCCCTATTGCTAGACCTGTTCAACCTCTTTTCGTCGTCTGAGATTCCAAAGATTGGAAAGCAGCTGCGGGTCATCTCTCCTCTTCAAAGGGGGGGACACTCTTGACCAAACTGCTACAGACCTATATCTATCCTACCTGCTTTCTAAGGTCTTCGAAAGCCAAGTCAACAAACATATTACCGACCATTCGAATCCCACCGCACCTTCTCCCTATGCATCTGTGTTTCAGAGCTGGTCATCGGTGTGACCTCAGCCACGCTCAAGGTCCTAAACGATATCTTAACCGCCATCGATAAGACAATACTGTGCAGCGTATTCATTGACCTGGCAAGGCTTTGATCTGTCAATCACACACCTCATCGGCAGACTCAACAGCCTTGGTTTCTCAAATGATTGCCTCGCTGGTTCACCAACTACTTCTCCGACAGAGTTCAGTGTGTCAAATCTCGAGGGCCTGTTGTCCGGGCCTCTGGCAGTCTCTATGGGGGTGCCACAGGGGTTAAATCTTGGCCGACTCTCTGTATACATCAATGAGTCGCTCTTGCTGCTGGTGAGTCTCTGATCCACTCTCTACGCAGACGACACCATTCTGTATTACTTCTGGCCCTTTCTGGACATTGTGTTAACAACCTCCAGACGAGCTTCAATGCCATACAACTCTCCTCCGTGGCCTCCAACTGCTCTTAAACAAGTAAACTAAATGCATGCTCTTCAACTGATGCGCTGCACTGCCCGTCGCTCGCAGCATCACTACTCTGGACGGCTCTGACTTATATGTGGAACACACAAATACCTAGGTGTCTGGTTAGACTGTAAACTCTCTTTCTAGACTCACATAAACATCTCCAATCCAAGTTAAACTAGAATTGGCTTCCTATTTCGCAACACAAAGCATCCTTCACCCATGCTGCCAAACATACCTCGTAAAAATGACCATCTCACGATCCTCGACTTCGCGATGTCATTTACAAATGCCTCCAACACCCTACTCAACAAATTGGATGCAGTCTATCACAGTGCCATACCGTTTGTTACCAAAGCCCCAATATACTCTCCACTGCGACCTGTACGCTCTCGTTGGCTGGCCTCGCGTCATACCGTCGCCAAACCGCACTGGCTCCAGGTCATTACAAGAGCCCTGCAGGTAAAGTCCCGCCTTATCTCTGCTCGCTGGGTGACCATAGCAGCCCCACCCGTAGCACGCGTTCCAGCAGGTATATCTCACTTGTCACTCCCAAAGCCAATTCCTCTTTGCGCCTCTCCTTCAGTTCTTCTGCTGGCATTGACGCGTGGAACGAGTACTACAAAAATCTCGTGAGAACTGGAAGAATCGTTATCTCCTTGGCACTAGCTGTAAGGCACCAGCTGTCATATGCACTCACAGATCACTTGCATTCTACCTTTAGCCCTCTATAAATAGCCCGATAACCTCACTCCTTCCTTACTGTCAGTATTTGTCCTCTAGTTGCTGATAATTATACTCCGCCACCATATTATCTACTTTGCACCACTCATACTACTGTCAAATCTCCATCCCAGTGTTTTGAATCTATATGTAGTTTACTTCGCACACATGGCCTATTTGATTGGCCTTTACCTCCCTTACTCACCTCATTTGCTCACATTGTATATAGACTAGTTTGTCTGTATATTGACTGTATTTTGCTTATTTACTCCAGTGTAACTTCAGTGTATGGTATATATGTGATCGAACTGTTTGACATTCTATCCTTGCCAGGTCGCGAGTTTGTAATGCAGAACTTTTTCCCAACTTGCCTACCTAGGTTAAATAAAAAACTAAACGGAGTCTCAAACCCACACAAGTGGCCTCAGGTAGTGCAGGCTCATCACCAGAGATGGCAGACATATAGTGCGACGCTGTGGCCAAGAGAGTTGCTGTGTATGGTCGCAGTAGTGTCCAGAGATGGAGGCGCTACGAGGCAGACGGCCAGTACATCAGGAAGACGTGTGGAGGAGGGCCGTAGGAGGGTTAACAACCCAGCAGCCAGGACGCTACCTCCGCCTTTGAGCAGGAGAGGCACGTGCCAGGAAAGCCTTGCACAAATGACCTCCAGCAAGGGCCACGCAAATGTGCATTGTGGTCGAGCAATTGTCTCACAAGGCTCTGAGGATCTCATCTCTTGAAGGGTACCTAATGGCAGTCAGGCCTACCCTGGGAGACATGGAGGCGCTGTGCGGCCGACCAAAGAGAATTGCGGGCAAAATATCCCCACACCATGACTGACCCACCGCCAAACCGTCATGTTGGAGGATGGTGCAGGCAGCAGACAGTTCTCACACGGCGTCTCCAGACTCTATCAAGTCTGTCACATGTGCTTCAGTGCTCAGTGTAACCTGCTCCTCATCTGTGAAGAGGCACAGGGCGGCCAGTGGCGAATTTGCTAAGCTGGTGTTTCTGGCAAATGCAAACCGTGCGCTGCCGGTGTTGGGCTGAAGCACAAACCCCACCTGTGGTACGTCGGCCCTCATACCACCCTCTGGAGTCCTGTTTCTGACCGTTGAGCAGACACAGCACATTTGTGGCTGCTGGAGGTCAATTTTCCAGGGCTCTGGTTAGTCGCTCCCAAGGCGAGGTAGCGTCCTGCTGCTGTGTGTTGCCTCCTACGCGCCTCCTCCACGTCTCTCTGATGTACTGGCCTGTCTCCTGGTAGGCGCCTCATGCTCTGGAACTACGCTGACAAGACACAGCAAACTTCATATAGGCTAAATTGCCTATATTTTCCACCCTTTTGTCTATTCCATTTGCGACAACAGCATGTGGAAATTTATGGTCAATCAAGTGTTGCTTCCTAAGTGGACAGTTTGATTTCAACAGACCGTGTGATTGACTGGAGTTACTAGTGGTGTGTTTAGTGTTCCCTTTATTTTTTTGGAGGCAGGTGATATAATAGACGTACAGCAGCTTACATACCAGTTCAAAATTTGCACAAACTCTACTCCTTTACCAGGGGTATTTTCTATTTTTACTATTTTTTAATAGTGAAGACATCAAAACTATAAAAATTAGCACATGGAATCTGTAGAAAAGTGTTAAAACGATGCTTTTCCCAACAGTCTTCAAGGGTTCCCACATATGCTGAGCACTTGTTGGCTGCTTTCCTCACTCTGCAGTCCAAGCTCATCCCAAACCATCTCATTTGGGTTGAGGCGGGTGATTTGGAAGCCAGGTCATCTGATGCAGCACTCCATCACTCTCCTTAGTCAAATAGCCCTTACACAGTGCTGGAGGTGTGTTTTGGCGTCATTGTCTGTTGAAAAACAGATGATAGTCCCACTAAGTGCCAACCCGATGGGAGGGTATCGCTGCAGAACTGCTGTGGTAGCCATGCGGTTAACTGTGCGTTGAATTCTAAATAAATCTCAGACAGTGTCACCAGCAAAGCACCATCACACCTCCTCCTCATGCGTCACTGGTGAGAACCACACATGCGGAGATAATCCGTTCACACTACTCTGCGTGTCAAAGACACGTGGTTGGAACCAAGAATTTGGACTCATCAGACCAAAGGACAGATTTCCACCGGTCTAATGTCCATTGCTTGTGTTTATTTGGCCCAAGCAAGTCTCTTCTTATTGGTGTCCTTTAGCATGAAGGCCTGATTCAACCAGTCTCCTCTTGATACAGTTGAAGTTGAGTGTGTTCTGTTACTTGAACTCGGTGAAGCATTTTGGGCTGCAATTCTGAGGTGCAGTTAACTCTAATGAACTTGTCCTCTGCAGGCAGGGTAACTCTGGGTCTTCCTTCCCGTGGCGTTCCTCATGAGAGCTAGTTTCATCATAGCGCCTGAGGTTTTTGACTGCACTTGAAGAAACATTCAAAGTTCTAGAAATTTTCCGGATTGACTGACCTTAATTTCTCTTACTTATTTGAGCTGTTCTTGCATAATATGACTTGGATTTTACCAAACAGGGCTTATCATCTGTATACACCCCACCTTGTCACAACACAACTGATTGGCTCAAACGCATTAGAAAGCGAAATAAATTCACAAATGTAACTTTTAACAAGGCACACCTGTTAATATGGAAATGCATTCCAGGTGACTACCTCATGAGGCTGATTGAGAGAATGCCAAGAGTGTGCAAAGCTGTCACAAGGCAAAGGGTGGCTACTTTGAAGAATCTCAAATATAAAATATATTTAGATTTGTTTGACACTTTTTTGTTGGTTACTACATGTTTCCATATGAGTCTTATTTCATAGTGTTGATGTCTTCACTATTATTCTACAATGTAGAATAAAGAAAGAAAAACCTTGAATGAGTGGTGGTTCCAAACTTTTGACTGGTACGTTTTACAGAGTGTGAATGTGTGTGGTGTGTGTTGTGTGTGTATGTTGTGAGGGGGTGCACAGAGAATCAGTGCAACAAACAAAAGGGGGTCAATGCAAATAGTCCGGGTAGCCATTTGATGAACTGTTCAGCAGTCTGATGGCTTCGGGGGTAGAAGCTGTTCAGCAGTCTGAATGGCTTGCGGGTAGAAGCTGTTCAGCAGTCTGATGGCTTGCGGGGTAGAAGCTGTTCAGCAGTCTGAATGGCTTAGGGTAGAAGCTGTTCAGCAATCTGATGTGCTTGGGGGTAGAAGCTGTTCAGCAATCTGATGGCTTGGGGGGAGAAAGCTGTTCAGCAGTCTGATGGCTGGGTAGAAGCTGTTCAGCAGTCTATGGCTTGGGGTAGAAGCTGTTAGAGCCTTTGGTTGCCAAACTTGGTACTCTGGTACCGCTGGCCGTTGCAGTAGATGACTGGGTAGATGAGTCTTCGACCATTTTTAGGTCCTTCCTCTGACGCCACCTGGTATAAGGCCCTGGATGGCAGGGAGCTCGGCCCCAGTGAAGTACTGGGCCATACACACTACCCCTCAATGCTTGCCGGGCTGTGTTTTTGGACCATGATAGTTCCTTAGTGATGTAACACAAGGGAACTTGAAGCTCTCGACCCCTCCACTACAGACCCGTCGATGTGAAGTGGGGGCGTGCTCGGCCACTCCGTTCCTGTAGTATACTGTCAGCGCCTTTTAGTCTCGCTGACGTTGAAAATTATACAAAAACACATTTACTTGAAGAACAGTGCAGATATAAAGTTTAATAACAGTTTAACGGTTTGTGCTGTTTGCTGTCATTGTTATCAAACGTTGTAGAATGTTCAGTGGAAATAGTCCTTGTGCATTTAAAAAAAATGATGTGTATGTATAATGTATTTCACCTTTATTTAACCAGGTTGTCACGTTTTGTCGTAACGATGAGACCAAGGCGCAGCGCGATTATGTATACAATCTTCTTTTAATGAACGAATAAACACTAAACAAACACTAACAAAACGAACCTGAAGATAATAATACGAGTGCAGACATGCAACATCACATAGACAATAACCACCAAACCAAAATGGAAAATGGCAACCTAAATAGGATCCAGGCTGTTATCGTTGTCTCTGATTGGGAACCAATTCAGGCCACCATAGACCTACATTTACCTAGACAATACCAAAACCCCATAGATATACAAAAACCCCTAGACAAGCACAAACACACATACCACCCTCGTCACACCCTGACCTAACCAAAATAATAAGAAAACAAAGATAACTAAGGTCAGGCGTGACACAGGAGGCCAGTTGAGAACAATTCTCATTTACAACTGCGACCTGGCGCAAGAGGATAAAGCAAAGCAGTGTGACACAAACCACAACACAGAGTTGCACATGGAATAAACAAACATACAGTCAATAATACAATATAAAAAGTCTATATACAGTGTGTTCAAATGTGGTAGGATAAGGGAGGTAAGGCAATGAATAGGCCATAGTGGAGTTGTATGATTTGTTCAGTGGAAATAGTCCTTGTGCTCCATGGAGTTGTATGGTTTGTTCAGTGGAAATAGTCCTTGTGCTCCATGGAGTTGTATGGTTTGTTCAGTGGAAATAGTCCTTGTGCTCCATGGAGTTGTATGGTTTGTTTAACTKTGCATTCATTGGTTTTTCATACATTTTTAAAGTGACAACTCTGTGTCTCAGCATCACTCTGTTACCTTGGAATTGCCCCTAATTCTAACACACAGTGCTTGTGTTACCTGTTTGAATACTGAGGATGGGGTGGTAATTAGATATTAGTGATATGAATATCAACTGAATTTATTTTACCTTTATTTAACTAGGCAAGTCAGTYAAGAACAAATTCTTATTTTCAATGACGGCCTAGGAACAGTGAGTTAACTGCCTTGTTCAGGGGCAGAACGACCTACGTTTTACCTTGTCAGCTCGGGGATTCGATCTTGCAACGCTCTAACCACTAGGCTACCTGCCGCCCCTGTACTTATAGCCTAATCTGACTGGCTGTTGCCKTCTATCTTATATTTTTTTAGGGGTTCCTAGGGGATGTGTGGTTAACTAGCTTAGAAACATTTTTGTTGTCTTTTCTGGAGCTATACCATAATCTAAGTTTCTGAAAATCAYCCTGAACTCTTTCGGTCTCCTCTTTTAGATCTATCCAGCCTACCATGTCTGAACCAGGTTCTGGTTGTGGTGTTCCAGCCCAGAGAAGCTCACAGCGGGGTCCAGAGTTGGTGTCAGTGACGCTGGGGGACTGCAGTCAAACAGTGGAACTCAATGTGATTGTCAAGGAGGAGGGCGAGGAGAGAGAAATCAATGAGGGGGAGGAGGAAGAGAGAGAGGAGGACAGGGACTCTGTTGACTCAGGTAAATTCAGGCTAAAATCCTCTTTGGTTCAGAGAGTTGAACAGCCCAAAATAGCCATTGATTTTCTGGTTCATTAAGAAATGTAAACATATGTTTTTGGTTGTTGAATAAAATGTTAATTCAGAATATTTAGGCAAGTTAGCTGGCTAACTCATTGATTCTGCTTTGTATTAAGCTAAAATACTTTGTTCCTCTGTCTGTTTTTTACCCTATATCTGTTCATATTCTTACAGGAGAGAGCCCCAACCCAGACTCAGTCAACGAGCCCAGTTCCACAGCATCAAGACTGCCTGGTTGTGGGAGTTACCCCTGTCCTCAATGTGGGAAGTGTTTCAGTCGAGCAGGAGACCKGAAGACTCATCAGAGGTCGCACAGTGGAGAGAAGCCTCACCAATGCTCTCTTTGTGGGAAGTGTTTCAGTCGAGCAGGAGGCCTGAAGACTCATCAGAGGTCGCACAGTGGAGAGAAGCCTGCCAGTACTTTCAATGTGATTATCAAAGAGGAGGAGGGTAACTGTACTCTCAATGTGATTGTCAAAGAGGAGGAGGATGAGAAGGAAAAGAGAGGAGTTGAGGAAGAGAAGGAAACTAGTGGTGTAGTTGACCCAGATACATCAAGACTTCGTGGTCGTTACCCCTGTCCTCAATGTGGAAAGAGTTTCAGTTCCTCAGGTAATCTAAAGAATCACCAGAGAGTTCACACTGGAGAGAAACCTTACCACTGCTCCCAATGTGGAAAGGGTTTCGGTCRAGCAGGAGGCCTGAAGASTCATCARAGATCGCACAGTGGAGAGAAGCCTCACCACTGCTCTCTTTGTGGAAAAGGTTTCAGTCGAGCAGGAGACCTGAAGACTCATCAGAGATCGCACAGTGGAGAGAAGCCTGCCAGTACTTTCAATGTGATTGTCAAAGAGGAGGAGGATGAAAAGGATATCGATGAGAAGGTAAAGAGCGAAGTTAAGGAAGAGCAGGAAACTAGTGGTGTAGTTGACCCAGATACATCAAGTCTATCTGCTCGTGGTCGTTTCCCCTGCCATCAGTGTGGGAAGAGTTTCCGTTCCTCAGGTAATCTAAAGAATCATCAAAGAGTACACACTCGAGAGAAACCATTTCACTGTGTCACATGTGGGAAGAGTTTCCGTGAAAAATTCAATCTCACGAGACATAAGAAGGTACATAGTGGGGAGAAGCCTTATCACTGCAMCCAGTGTGGGAAAAGCTTCAATCGTTCTGGAAGTCTTAAGGAACACCAAAGAGTACATACAGGGGAGAAGCCTTACCACTGCTCTCTTTGTCGGAAGAGTTTTAGTCAGCCAGGAAACCTTAAGAAACACCAGAGAATACATACAGGGGAGAAGCCTTACCATTGCTCTCTTGGAATAGTTTGTTTCGCTGGAAACCTAAAGAATCATCTGAGATCACACTGTGGAAAGAAGCCTTACCACTGCTCTCAGTGTGGGGAGGGATTCCCTCAACTAAAAAGTCTTAAAAGCCATCAGAAAATGCATATTGGAGAGACACCTCCCTCTACTTTCAATGTGATTGTCAAAGAGGAGGATGGTGACTGTACTTTCAATATGATTGTCAAAGAGGAGGAGGATGGAAGAAAATTGATGAGAAGGAAATGAGAGAAGTTGAAGAGGAGGACAATAGTGGTGTAGTTGACCCAGATACATCAAGACTGCCTGATCGTGGTCGTTACCCCTGTCCTCAATGTGGAAAGAGTTTCACTTCCTCAAGTAATCTTAAGAATCATCAAAGAGTACACACTGGAGAGAAACTTTTCTCTGCTCACAATGTGGGAAGAGTTTCAGTGAAAAAGTCAACCTTAAGAGACACGAAAGAGTACATAGTGGAGAGAAGCCTTACCACTGCACAACATGTGGGAAGAGCTTCAATCATTCAGGAAGCCTTAGAGATCACCAGAGAATTCATACAGGGGAGAAACCTTACCACTGCTCACTGTGCGGAAATAATTTTCGTTTGGCTGGAGACCTAAAGAATCATCAGAGATCACACAGTGGAGAGAAGCCTTATCACTGCTCTCGGTGTGGAGAGGGATTCACTCAGCTAAGAAGCCTAAAAAGTCATGAGAGAATATCCATTGGAGGGAAGCTTCCTGTGCTTTCAATGTGATTGTCCAAGAAGAGAAATAAGTTGAGGAGAGGAGCGTGATGTGAAGTGAGGATACATAAGCAACTCTATAAGTATTGAAATTCACACCTATCCTTGCAATGGGTCTTCTGTGACAACATGGTCATGGACAGCACATTTAGGGCTATCTTCGTCTTCTTTTATTTTTATGACTGTATTGGAAGTTCACAAATGAACTCAACTTGAATACCATCACCACCACCACCACCTAATGTGCTGGAGAGTTTATTAATCTGACCTTTATTTTGACAGGGAGTCAATGCTGAGACCAAGGTCTCTTTTCCAGATGAGGCCTGTATAGCACCACAATACACATTAAACTACCAATTCATATACACATTAATATACAATAACACATTCAACTACACATTCATAAACACAATATACACGGTGTTATACACAACAATACACGAAAAGTGAAACGCAATCATTTAAAAAAAAAAGCACTTCTTTAGTAAACAGTCCCTAACAACCGTCTGAAAGGCCCTAGAGCACCAATTCCTCCAATTTTAAAGTGCATTGTAGATCATTCGACACACGCAAGGCACAAGGGAACCAAATGCTGAACGCTACCGAACTCTATAGACACCAATGTAGTCTCTAGAGTTAACCAACCCTGTGAACGGGTTTGCTCTTTTATTAATAGTATCACCATAATTGAGAACCGGTAGAAAGGTTGACTACACAATCTGCTTCCTGCTGACTGAGAGAGACTAGATCAGTTTCTGTAAAAAAAAAAATACACTTCAAATCTTAGTTTCTTAACAAGCTCAGTCGTATGTTAAAAAAAAAAAAAATGTCTCAACTGTTATATCACACCAAGGTCTTTGTATGCTGGGACTCGTTCGATTTATAAAACCATCCGATGAGTGAGGGAAGATGTAATCCAACTGAGACAATTAAGTATGAGTTTTAAAAATCAGTAAGGGCTTTCCTGCACAACTGTAAAATCCGACTGTAGCCTTGTCACAGCCAGGTCAGCAGTCGGGGTAATTCCGTAACGTAATAGTATCATCCGTATTTAGATGAGATCGAGACAAGATCATTAACAACTATAGTGGTTGCTGTAATAGTGCTATGCCCYGGCCTAAAGCCTTTACACGAGATCGATATACTGAACAATACGTTTTCCATTCGCACAAAAAATATGTGCACAAATTTGTTTACGTCCCTGTTATTGAGCAATTTTCTTTTGCCAAGATAATCCATCCAACTGACCGGTGTGTCATATCAAGAAGCTGATTAATAGCATGATCATTGACAAACCTTAGTCTAGTCATGGTAAAAACATGACGTCTGGCCTCCCGAGTGGCACAGCGGTCTAAGGCACTGCATCACAGTGGTGCGGCGTCATAATGACCTACTCATTGGTTGATGATGTCATCACATATGTTGATGTTGGGGTGGTGCTTTAGATGATGAATATGTAGTAGAATGTCTTTTTTAAAATATATTTTTTATTTCCTGTTAAAGTAACGTATGCCCATGTACATGACTAACATGTAAAACAGTAGCATAGTCTATAGAGACTTGTATACTGGGGACTGAGTCTATATATAGTATATACTGGGGGCTGAGTCTATATATAGTATATACTSGGGGCTGAGTCTATATATATTATATACTGGTATATACTGGGGCTGAATTTCCAAAATGGTGCACTATTCCCTCTGTAGTGCACTAAATTTGACCATGGGCCCTATTCTGTAGTGCACTACATTTGACCATGGGCCCTATCCTGTAGTGCACTACATTTGACCATGGGCGCTATTCTGTAGTGCACTACAATTGTCCATGGGCCCTATTCTGTAGTGAACTACATTTGACCATGTGCCCTATTCTGTAGTGGACTACATTTGTCCATGCACCCTATTCTGTAGTGCACTACATTTGTCCATGGGCCCTATGGGCTATTCTATTGAATACAAAATAAGTCCATAGACTCKAGTAGAATTCAGTTGTGGATATTTTTTATACATGATTAAACTCAGTAGAAGGGKTGGTTTGTATTGACATCAAGTCTATTGTTATGTCATGATCTGGATGGAACCGGTGTTATTTGGAATATTGTTCTGTTCCGGAACAGTATAGATCCCTTTTGTTGTCAGTTCTGGTTCTGTTCCTTGAAATTCCGGTTTTCTTTTCTGTTCCCTGAACTGGTTCCAACCCCTTGTTTAGAATATTGTAAAGTATCCATTAATTAAATAATAAATTCTAACAAACTGTAATCTTCTTCTTCATTGAAGGTGGATGATGTTGGTAGATTGTCTTTATCCATGAAAAGTCAGTATTGTATCATGGTGGTGATAAATCACAAGAATAAAAGATGCCATACACTCACTGCGTTGTTGGAATATTATAGACTGGCTGGTTCGAGCCCTGAATGCTGATTGGCTGACAGCCGTTGGTATATCAGACAGTATGACAAAACATGTATTTTTACTGCTCTAATTACGTTGGTAACCAGTTTATTATAGCAGTAAGGCACCTCGGGGGTTTGTGGTATATGGCCAATATACCACCGCGAAGGGCTGTATCCAGGCAGTCCGCTTTCCGTCGTGCTTAAGAACAGCCCTTAGCCGTGGTATATTGGCCATATACCACACTACCTCTGGCCTTATTGCTTAAATATAAGAGGCTACTCTGGTGAATGTTTGTGATGAATGGAGAGTGGATTATCTACTTTACACACAATCTCTGCTCTACTTGTTCAGCTTCCCAGAGAAGAGGCTACACCGGAGAATGTTTGTGAAGAATAAAGAGTGGTGCTCGTTTAATAAAGTTAGACCAAAACTGGATCAATGTAGGATCATAGGCTGAGTTTACACAGGCAGCCAAGATCTGATGTGAAAAAATGTCATGTGATTGGTAAAAAGACCAATGAATGGAGAAAAAAACCCTAATTGGCTGCCTGTGTAAATGCAGCCATAATGACAGTATTCTACATTTGTGCTCACCCTCCTTCCACATTTCTCAACATGAATTAAAATATATAATTCTTCAAGTCATAGATCTTGAGTTATGTACAGTGTTATTTTGAAGTAGCCTACGGTGTTGTGAATGATGTACAGTGAATGAATTTTAGAGCATATGTGTTAAAGAACTAGCCTGTCTTTTTTTCAATAAAAGCACTATTGCCCATAGTGGCTCGTGCGTTGAGGTTTTGACGGCATGAGAGAAAAAATGCATCATCACAAAATCATTCAAATCAATCTCATTTGCCAACAAAAATAACAGTTAAAGACCGTTCAAACACTTTCCAAATGTTTTATAGAAAGTGGTTGGGGAAATTGTTTTTTACTCCTGCACGTTGTGCTGGAACACGATAGAAAGTCGACAATCAACAGTCATTCGAATCAGCAAAGTACATGCTCCCTGCTACCACTGTATCATGGTGAATCTGCCGCTGCTAGTGGGAACTGTTCTGACATCTTCAATATACACTGCCTCAAAAAAATAAAGGGAACACTTAAACAACACAATGTTAACTCCTAAGTAATCCACACTTCTGTGAAAATCAAAACTGACCACCTTAGAAGCAACACTGATTGAAATACATTTCAACATGCTGTTGTGCAAATGAATAGACAAAAAAGGGTGGAATTATAGGCAATTAGCAAGACCACCCCCAATAAGGAGTGGTTTCTGCAGGTGGTGACCAACAGACCACTTCTCAGTTCCTATGCTTCCTGGCTGATGTTTTTGGTCACTTTTGATGCTGCGGTGCTTGTCACTGCTAGTGGTAGCATGAGACGGAGTCTACAAACCCACACAAGTGGCTCAGGTAGTGCAGCTCATCCAGATGGCACATCAATGCGGAGCTGTGGCAAGAAGGTTTGCTGTGTGTGTCAGGAGTGTCCAGACATGGAGGCGTACCAGGAGACAGGCCAGTACATCAGGAGACGTGTAGGAGGGCAAACAACCCAGCCAGCAGGAACCGCTACCTTTGTGCAAGGAGGAGCACTTGCAGAGCCCTGCCAAAATTAACCTCCAGCAGGCCTCTATTCCATTTGCACAACAGCATGTTGAAATTTATTGTCATTCAGTGTTGCTTCCTAAGTGGACAGTTTTGATTCACCGAAGTGTGTTGACTTGGAGTTACATTGTGTTGTTTAAGTGTCTCCCTTTAATTGTTTGAGCAGTGTATATGAGAATGTCAGAACAGTTGCCACCAGCAGCGGCAAGATCACCCATGACTACAGTGGTAGCAGGGAAGACCTGGCAAGCGCTGAAGAACAAGGTGAGTGGCTGCGTTTACCTTCAAACTTTTTCTTCCGCTAACCTTGGCTTTAGTAGGGTGGTCGGCACTCTGCTCTCCCCAGTCTGTCTATGGAGAGCGCTGCTCAAAGCGCTGAGTGCAATTTGTCCGTTATGCCGTATTAAACTTAATACGTATGACGAAAGCAAATCTTACTGGATTTAAACAGAAATMGTAATATTGCTTTAAAAGTACATATCAACCATAATTCTCTATTTTTACGTTTTCTGTTCTTCATCTCCCTTTTTCCTTTCAGAAAAAATCKCAATCAAGTATTTTGAAGACAACAAAAATCGATGCTCAAATTGAAAGCGATTGATCAGCTTTGAATCTATTTGTTTTGTTTGAGAGAGAATGTGAGTGGGAATGGGAGGTGCATKTTGTGTTGATAGCAAGCCCCAAGGCTGATGGAGAGGAGAAGTGTGTGTGAGTGGATATATTTTATCTAATTAATTGGTGCAATTGTTTTCAGATTTGTGAATATTGTGATTTGTAAAGATAGGGTACACACTTGCACAGCAGTCAACATGCCCCTTTCCAAAAGTGATCACCCCTCAATGAGGCAGTGTCTGAAGGAGAAAGTCATCAATGGAGGTGCCATCCCTGGATACCAACAGCTACAGGAAAAGTACTTGGGAGATGTCTACCRGAAGGTGAAGGAAGAACTCAAGCAACACCTTGCAGGGAAGCCAGTGGCAGTCATCTTTGATGAAACTCCAGATGTTGAAGGAAGATGTGTACTAAACATCCTCATGGCACCACTTGAAAAGGATACCTCGGGGAGAATTATTGGCTACCTCGCAGAGACAGTGTTTCTGGAGCAGAGCAAGTTTCCATGGTGAAATGTCTACAAGACTACAATATCTCCAATGATGACGTCTTTGTCTTTGACACAGAGAATGCTGCGTACATGAAGAAAGCCTACAAAGCTGCAATTCAGTCATTGTTCCCCAACTCCCTGCACATAACATGCATGGCTCACATTATGAATCTGCTAGGGAGTGCTTTCCACAAACATTTTGATCAGTTGACACATTCATGCTAAGTTTTTTCGCAGATGTTATACCAGACAGGGGCACGCAAAACAAGATACCTTACCTTCCTCGCCAACAAACTGACAGGACGGAAGAGAGCGACTATGGCTCCCAATCCATGTGCAACACACTGGAACTCATGCTTCTCATCAGTGCAGTACCACTCAGAGCAGTATGGCCTCTACAATGGGTCCA
>NW_019947069.1:30048-55275 GCF_002910315.2 Salvelinus sp. IW2-2015 | reverse complement strand
TTCCAGGTAACCTATTGCTAATTATTATTAATTATTAAATTTGTTTTTAATGATCTTGTAGCACGGTCTGTAAACCAACGCATTCATGATGAATTAACGCGTTAAGTTTATTGACCAAAGCGGCCTGTCTTTGATTTGTTATCACCAGCTAGTTTAGCCGTTAGCTAGCTAGCAACACATCTCCGTAACCAAAACCGTTGTGTAGCTAGCTAGCTAACATAGCTACTTTATTTAGGGTTTCAACGGTTGAAGTGTAACTTTTATTTCAATAGTTGCCCAGCTGGTCGTGTCATCTTTAGTGCGTAAAAAATGACTGTTGCGAGGAATATAGCTTAACCGCGATTTCTTCATGCCTTCCTATGTTTAGCCACAGGCCATTTTGGTAGGCGTCATTGCAAAATAAGAATTTGTTTGTTAACTAGATTTGCCTAGTTAAATAAATAAAACAGATGTTTGGATATTAGATTTTAGGTAACCAGCCTAGCAAAAATTAAGCAAGGACTTAAACCGTTGCTAAACTAAACGTTGAACAGGTGGTTGTGCCGAAAATCAACCCCCTGACAAGAATTCAGAACCCCCACTAAATGCGTTGAACGCGCACGCACGCAATTGCTATATATTATCTTGGGACTGCGAAAAAGAAAAAGCCCTTGCCGAAACACCCTTATAATTTCCTTAATTTTGTGTCCTAGAGTCAATACTTCAACTCTCGCAATTGACACATGAGCTTCCAACAGGTCAACACGGATAAGTCAACACCTCAAATCAACTATGTATATTCATGACATGGGAACTTTGCACGTACCACGGAAATATAGCAAACTTGTAATTATGAGAAATAATTAATGTTAGTTGTTGTCTGAATAATTTAAATTTCATATCATATGATAGAAAATATTACTCAGAAAAAACATCACCATTCACAGGGAAGTTAAGTCTGCAGCAAAGAGCAGAAGTGAGCCTGATGCGTTCCGCGGTTAAATTCTCCGTGCCAAGAGAGAGAGAAGATTTTCCGTAGCTACCAACACCCAGCGGTAAGGACAGTATATATTGCAACACGTACAGATACCACCCAAACATTCAAATGCTATCGAACACACCACACCATAAATACACGTTCGAATTTGCCAGCAAAATGGTCGTTCTGCAGTTGACAAATCAGTATTCAAGGGACCTTTTACACAGGGCTTACCATTTTTCTGCCATAAGCCGTCCAATGGAAATACACTTTTATGTAATTAAGACGTATTAACGACTTTTGCAATTCTTTCTTAACATGAGAGTTGCAAACTCGCCCTCTATCTGGTCACGAATAAGCCAAATAGACTAAAGTAAAGCGCAAGCGGCCATTAGTATAGCAAAAACCACAATAATTGGAATATTGAACAATTCAATGAATTGTCTAACTAGAGACTTGGTACCTTAAATCACTACGACCACATAGATAAAATGGATCGGCAGAGTGGTCCGCATCAAACAGTGCATCACACCACTGCAAATTGTTGTTTTATCTTACACACGCAAAAAGGGATTCATATTAAAGAAAATAAGAGAGCAAATTATAAATCGATCATTAAATCCATTGTAGCCGTACATATTGCTAGAGCAGAGAACTTCTCGGGCTACTCAAAATAAAATTGGAACACACATCTACAGTTCGTCAGGAGAACTACACACACGTGCAAGTTACATACCACGCAAGAATTATCTTCGTCTCTGGGTTCAAGGATGTTTTGTAGGGTCTTAACAGAATAGTATGAGCTCTAGTTTAATAGTGGTATATTAATCTATTGTTGTAGGATAGCTTTATGTAAGACCCAGACAATGTTCCTCAACGGCGTCGGCCTTACTCAACATGTAGGAAAAGTGGAGTTCTAGCACCACAAAGTACAACAAAACGGTTTTTGGTCCGCTCTGTAAGCACTCTCACTCAGCTTCACCTAAATACATTCTCATGTTAATAGGTGTAATGGGGATATATTGCACAATTCATATTTCTTCATTTATGATTAGTGTAATCCTTTGGTGTGTGTTGAACTATTAATGTGAGGGTTGTTGACGCAACGCGCTGTATTCAATGGAGCGAGATGGATCAAATCAAATGTTATTGGTCACATGCACATGGTTAGCAAATGTTAATGCAAGTGTAGCGAAATGCTTGTGCTTGCAGTTCCGACAGTTGCAGTAAATATCTAACAATAATCTAACAATTTCATAACAACTACCAATACACACACATCTAAAATCTAAGTAAAGGAATGGAATAAGAATACAATATGTTTCAAATTGTCTTGTGCAAGGTTGTATGGTTTGTTTAACTTTATTTCATTGGTTTTTCATACATTTTAAAGTGACAACTCTGTGTCTACATCACTCTGTTACCTTGCAATTGCCCTAATGTCTAACACAAGAATGCTTGTCTGCCTAATAGCCGATAGGCGAATGTTTGAATAGGCTCCTGAGGATGGGGTGGTAATTCAATCACTGAGTGTATCAAGATATTTAGTAATGAATTTGAAACTGAATATGCTTGTACTCAACAGCCAGTGTTTTTCTTCACTTATGGCCTAATCTGACTGACTGTTGTCGTAAATCCTATATTTATTTAATGGAAAAAGGTTTCCTGTGGACGGGATGTGTGGTCAGCTAGCTTAGATAACTTTTGTCTTTCGAGCTATACCACGACAATGGTTTGTGAAAATCACCCTGAAGCTCGTTTGGTCTCTCTTTAGATCTATTCTAGCGCTACCATGTCTGAAACCGGTTCTGGTTGTGGTGTTCCAGCCCAGAGAAAGCCCACAGCGGGGTCCAGAGTTGGGTCAGTGAACGCTGGGGGACTGCAGTCAACAGTGGAATCAATGTGATTGTCAAGAGGAGGAGGAGGAGAGAGAAATCAATGAGCGGGAGGAGGAAGAGAGAGAGGGAGCACGGGACTCTGTTGACTCAGGTAAATTCAGGCTAAATCCTCTTTGGTTCAGAGAGCTTGAACAACCCAAAATAGCATTGATTTTCTGGTTCATTAGAAATGTAAACTTAATATGTTTGGGTTGTTAAGTCAATTAAATGATGCCAATTTCAAGTTAATCTTTAAAAAATATATATATTTCTGAATATTTAGGCAAGTTAGCTGGCTAACTCATTGATTCTGCTTTGTATTATATCCCTCAGCCTTCTGTATGTTAAGAGGAAGGCGAGTGTCCACTGACCAATTTGGCAATGCATTGGTAATTTCACAATGACATTATCTATGTTGTGATGCTATGCAACAAGCCCTTGCAAAGTATTTACTCTCAATACTCTGTTATCCAAATTAATGTTGAATCCTGGTGTTGGTAAGCTTAAAGCCTTTGTTTCTTTGCCAGTTTCTGACCATTTATATGTTCATATTCTTACAGGAGAGATCCCCAACCCAGACACCGTCAACAAGCCCAGTTCCACAGCATCAAGACTACCTGGGCAATGGGAGTTACTCGTGTCCTCAATGTGAGAAGAGTTTCAGTTCCTCAACTATTCTAAAGAATCATCAAAGAGTACACACTGGAGAAAAACCTTTTCACTGCTCTGCATGTGGGAAGAGTTTCAGTGAGAAAGTAAACCTTAAGAGACCACGAGGAGTACATAGTGGAGAGAAGCCTTACCACTGCACCCAATGTGGGAAGAGCTTCAATCATTCTGGAAGCCTAAGGAACATCAAGAGTAATACAGGGAGAAACCTTACCACTGCACTCTTTGTAGGAAGTTTTCAGTCCAGCCAGGAAGCCTTAAGAAACATCAGAGAATTCATACAGGGGAGAAACCTTACCATGCTCACAGTGGTGGAAAGAATTTTTCGTTTCGCAGGAGACCTAAAGAGTCATCAGAGATCACACATGGAGAGAAGCCGTACCACTGTTCTCAGTGTGGGGAGGGATTCACTCAGCTCAGGCGTCTTAAAAGTCATCAGAGATACACATTGGAGGGAAGCCTGTCTGTGCTTTAAAGGTGATTGTCAAAGAGGAGGAGGTTGAGAGGAAATCAAAGAGGAGGAAAAGCGAGAAGTTGAGGAGGAAATAGTGGTATAGTTGACCCAGATACATCACATTACCTGGTTGTAAGTCTTACCCTGCCATCAATGTGAAAGAGTTTCCGTTCCTCAAGTAATCTACAGAATCATCAAAAAGTACACACTGGAGAAAAGCCTTACCACTGCTCTGAGTGTGGGGAGGGATTCCTCAGCTACTACGTCTTAAAGCCATCAGAGAATACACAATGGAGGGAACCTGTCTGTGCTTTAAATGTGATTGTCAAAGAGGGGAGTGAGAGGGAAATCAAAGAGGAGGAAAAAGCGAGAAGTTGAGAAGAGGAGGACAAATGTAGTGTAGTTGACCCAGATACATCAAGACTATCTGGTCGTGGTCGTTACCCATGCCATCAATGTGGAAAGGTTTCCGTTCCTCAAGTAATCGTAAAGAATCATCAAAGGAGTACACATGAGAGAAACCTTATCACTGCTCACAATGTGGGAGGGGTTTCAGTGAGAAGGTAAACCTTAAGAGACATGGCAAAGACATAGTGGAAAGAAGCCTTACCACTGCACCCAATGTGAGAAGAGCTTTAATTATTCAGGAAGCCTTAAGGAAACCAGAGAATACATACAGGGGAGAAGCCTTACCACTGTTCTCTTTGCGATAAGAGTTTAGTCAGCCAGAAACCTTAAGAAAACATTCAGAGAATACATCAGGGGAAAGCTTACCACTGCTCTCTTTGCGGTAAGAGTTTCAGTCAGCAGGAAACCTAAGAAGACATCAGGAGAGTACATACAGGCCGAGAAGCTTTACGCCACTGGCACGTCTCATTGTGGGGGGGGGTTTCACTCAGCTAAGAAAGTCTTAAAAAAAGTCATGAAAGAAAATACATATTGGAGGGGAGCCTGCCTGTGCTTTCAATGTGATTGGTCAAGGAAGAGGAGGAGGAGAAAAAAAAAGAAGGAAGAGAATGCGTGATAGGTGAGTGAGGATCACTCACGACTCTGTAGGATACATCTGGATTCACACTCATCCTTGCAATGCATCTTCTGTGACAGCAGGCATCATGGGGCACCATTTGAGTTTTAAATCAGTAAGGGTCTTCCCTGCACAACTGTAAAATCCGACTCGTAGCTTTGCCAGGTCAGCAGATCGGGGTAATTCCGTAACGATAATAGTATCATCCGTATTTAGATGAGATCGAGACAAGATCATTAACAACTATAGTGGTTGCTGTAATAGTGCTATCGCCCGCGCAAGAGCCTGATGTTAGAGATTATTATACAATACATGTCTCATTGTACCCAGGTTGCCTTGTCCGGGCCTAAAGCCTGTGTTCCTGGCCTTGACCCAAGCATCATTTATTTTATGGATATTACTTCTGAAAAGGATACCACACACTAATGTACTGCAGTGTGAATAGACTGAACAAGATACCACCACCTAATGTACGCAGTGGTGTACAGTCTGAAACAGGATACCACCACCTAATGTACTGCAGTGGTGTATAGTCTGAACGGATACCACCTAATGGTGCTGCTAGTGTTGTATAAGTCTGAACAGGATTACCACACCTAATGTACTGCAGTGTGTACATTCTGAACAGGATCACCACCTAATGTCTGCAGTGTGTACAGTCTGAACAGGATACCACCTAATGTACTGCAGTGTGTACAGTCTGAACAGGATACCACCACCGTATGTACTGCAGTGTGTATAGTTCTGAACAAGGATACACACCTAATGTCTGCAGTGTGTACAGTCTGAACAGGATACCACCTAATGTGCTGCAGTGTGTACATTCTGAACATGATACCACCAACTAATGTCTGCAAGTGTGTACAGTCTGAACAGGATACCACCTTAATGTCTGCAGTGTGTAACGTCTGAACAGGATACCACACCTACTGTACTGCAGTGTGTACAGTCTGAACAGGATACCACCTAATGTGCTGCAGTGTGTACAGTCGAACATGATACCACCACCTAATGTACTGCAGTGTGTACAGTCTGACAGGAATACCACCTCCAATGTACTGCAGTGTGTACAGTCTGAAACAGGATACCACCTATGTGCTGCAGTGTGTACATTCTGAAACATGATACCACTATCCTAATGTACTCGCAGTGTGTACAGTCTGAACAGGATACCACCTATGTACTGCAGTGTGTACAGTCTGGAAACAGGATACCACCACCACTGTACTGCAGTGTGTATAGTCTGAACAGGATACCACACCTAATGTGCTGCAGTGTGTACAGTCTGAACAGGATACCACCTATGTGCTGCAGTGTGTTCAGTCTGAACAGGATACCACCTAATGTGCTGCAGTGTGTACAGTCTGAACAGGATACCACCTAAATGTACTGCAGTGTGTACAGTCTGAACAGGATACCACCTAATGTGCTGCAGTGTGTAACAGTCTGAACAGGATACCACTATGTGTGCTGCAGTGTGTACAGTCTGAACAGGATACCACCTAATGTGCTTGCAGTGTGTAAGTCTGAACAGGATACCACCGCCTAATGTGCTGCAGTGTGTACAGTCTGAACAGTGATACCACCTAATGTGCTGCAGTGTGTACTAGTCTGAACAGGATACCACCTAATGTACCTGGCAGTGTGGTTTTTTCAGTCTGAACAGGATACACCTAATGTGCTGCAGTGTGTACATTCTGAACATGAACCACCAACCTAATGTCTGCAGTGTGTAACAGTCTGAACCAGGAATACCAACCTCCTAAGTACTGCAGTGGTGTACAGTCTGAAACAGGAAACCAGCCTAATGGTGCTGCAGTGTGTCATTCCTTGAACATGATACCACACTCTAAATGTGATTGTACAGTCCTGAACCGAGAATCCACCTAATGTAACTCGCAAGTGTGTAATAGTCTGAACAGGATTCCTACCACCTAATGTACTGCAGTGGTTTGTACAGTCTGAACAGGAATACCACCAATGTGCTGCAGTGTGTATAAGTCTGAAACAGGATACCACCTAATGTGCTGCAAGTGTGGTATAGTCCTTGCGAAACAGGATAACCACCAACCTAGGTGTGCTTGCAGTGTGTACAGTCTGAAACAAGGAAATACCCCTAATGTGCTGCAGTGTGTAAAGTCTGAAACAAGGATACCACCTAATGTGCTGCAGTGTGTACGAGTCTGAACAGGATACCTCTAGCGGCAGTGAACGCGACGAATACAATGTGCTGCAGTGTGTACAGTCTGTACACACTGCAGCACATTAAGGTGGTATCCTGTTCAGAACTGTACACACTGCAGCACATTAGGCAGGTATCCTGTTCAGACTGTACACACTGCAGCACTTAAGGTGGTATCCTGTTTCAGACTATACAACACTGCAGCAGCATTAAGGTGGTATCCTGTTCAAGACTGTAACATGCAAAGCACACTACGGTTGTGGTATCCTGTTCAGAACTATACACACTGCAGCACATTAGGTGGTATCCTGTTCAGACTATACCACACTGCAGCACATTAGGTGGTATCCTGTTCAGACCTGTACACACTGCAGTTACATTAGGTTGGTGGTATCCTGTTCAGACTATACACACTGCAGTACATTAGGTGGTATCCTGGTTTCAGAAAACTTTGGTTTTAACATCCACCTTTGCCAGCCCAAACCCAATTTTAGGAAAAAAAAAAGGTGGGGTTTGGGGTATCCAATGTTCTAGAATGTACACACTGCAGCAGCATAGGTGGTATTCCTGTTCAGACTGTACACACTGAGTACATTAGGAGGTGGTATCCCTGTTTCAGACTGTACACACTGCAAGTACATTAGTGGTGGTATCATTGTTCAGAATGTACACACTGCAGCAGCATTAAGGTGGTACCTGTTTCAGACTGTACACAACTGCATACATTAGGTGGTATCCTGTTTTGCAACTGGTAACACACTGCAGCAACATTAGGTGGTATCCTGTTAGACTGTACCACTGCAGCACATTAGGCGGTGGTATCGCTGTTCAGACTATACACACTGGCAGCACATTAGGTGGTATCCTGTTCAGACTGTACATCACTGCAGCACACTAGGTGGTATCCTGTTTCAGACCTTGTACACACTGCAGCACATTAGGTGGTATCCTGTTCAGACTGTACACTACTGCAGTACATTAGGGTGTTCCTGTTCAGACTGTACACACTGCAGCACAATTAGGAGGTGGTATCCTGTTCAGACTGAACACACTGCAGCAAATTATGTGGTAATCCTGTTTCAGCTGTACACACTGCAGCACATTATGGTGGTGGTATGCCTGTTTCAGACTATACACACTGCAAGTACAGTAGGTTGGGTGGTACCCGCATCCTGTTCAGACTGTACACACTGCAAGTACATTAGGTGGTATCCTGTTAGACTGGTAACACACTGCCAGTAACATTAGGTGGTGGTATCATGTTCAGGAATGTACACACTGCAGACATTAGGTGGTATCCTGTTTCAGACTGTACACACTGCAGTACATTAGGAGTGGTATCGCTGTTCAGACTGTACACACTGCAGTACATTAGGTGGTGGGTATCATGTTCAGAAATGTACACACTGCAGCAACATTAGGTGTTATCCTGTTTAGACTGTAGCAACCAACTGGGCCAAAAAAAAGTAACAGTAAGGTGGTGGTATCCTGTTTCAGACTGTACCACACTGCAGTACATTAGGTGGTATGCCTGTTCAGACTGTAACACTGCAGTACATTAGGTTGGTGGTATCATGTTCAGAATGTACACACTGCAGCACATTAGGTGGTTATCTGTTCAGAACTGGTACAAACTGGCAGCACATTAGGTGGTGGTATCCTGTTCAGACTATACACACCTGCAAGTACAGTAGGTGGTGGTATCCGCTGTTCAGACTGTACACACTGCAAGTACATTAGGTGGTATCCTGTTCAGACTGTAACAACCACTGCAGTACATTAGGTGGTATCCTGTTCAGAAATGTACACACTGCCAGTACATTAGGTGGTGTTTTATCTGTTTTCAGACTATACACACTGCAGCACATTAGGTGGTATCCTGTTCAGACTATACACACTGCAGTAAACATTAGGTGGTGGTATCCTGTTCAGACTGTACACACTGCAGTACATTAGGTGGTGGTATCTTGTTCAGTCTATTCACACTGCAGTACATTAGGTGGTGGTATCCTTTTCAGAAGTAATTCATAAAATAAATGATGCTTGGGTCAAGGCCAGGAACACAGGCTTAGGCCCGGACAGGCAACCTGGTTTACAATGAGACATGTATTGTTAATGTAAACCAATCAGGCTTTAGGCCTGGGCATAMCACTATTACAGCAACCACTATAGTTGTTAATGATCTTGTCTCGATCTCATCTAAATACGGATGATACTATTACGTTACGGAATTACCCCGACTGCTGACCTGGCTGTGACAAGGCTACAGTCGGATTTTACAGTTGTGCAGGAAAGCCCTTTACTGATTTAAAACTCAAATGGTGCTGCCCATGACCATGCTGTCACAGAAGATGCAATTGCAAGGATAGGTGTGAATTTCAATACCTACAGAGTTCGCTTATGTATCCTCACTTCACCTTTATTTCACGTCATTCTCCTCTCCCTCAACTTCTTTCTTTTCTCCCTCCTCCTCCTCCTCCTCTTCCTTGACAATCACATTGAAAGCACAGGCAGGCTCCCCTCCAATATGTATTTTCTCATGACTTTTAAGACTTCTTAGCTGAGTGAAACCCCCCCCACAATGAGAGCAGTGGTAAAGCTTCTCGCCTGTATGTACTCTCTGATGTTTCTTAAGGTTTCCTGGCTGACTGAAACTCTTACCGCAAAGAGAGCAGTGGTAAGGCTTTTCCCCTGTATGTATTCTCTGATGTTTCTTAAGGTTTCCTGGCTGACTYAAACTCTTATCGCAAAGAGAYCAGTGGTAAGGCTTCTCCCCTGTATGTATTCTCTGGTGTTCCTTAAGGCTTCCTGAATAATTAAAGCTCTTCTCACATTGGGTGCAGTGGTAAGGCTTCTTTCCACTATGTACTTTGCCATGTCTCTTAAGGTTTACCTTCTCACTGAAACCCCTCCCACATTGTGAGCAGTGATAAGGTTTCTCTCCAGTGTGTACTCTTTGATGATTCTTTAGATTACTTGAGGAACGGAAACTCTTCCCACATTGATGGCATGGGTAACGACCACGACCAGATAGTCTTGATGTATCTGGGTCAACTACACTACTATTGTCCTCCTCTTCCTCAACTTCTCGCTTTTCCTCCTCTTTGATTTCCCTCTCACTCCCCTCCTCTTTGACAATCACATTTAAAGCACAGACAGGCTTCCCTCCATTGTGTATTCTCTGATGGCTTTTAAGACGTAGTAGCTGAGTGAATCCCTCCCCACACTCAGAGCAGTGGTAAGGCTTTTCCCAGTGTGTACTTTTTGATGATTCTTGTAGATTACTTGAGGAACGGAAACTCTTTCCACATTGATGGCAGGGTAAGACTACAACCAGGTAATGTTGATGTATCTGGGTCAACTATACCACTATTGTCCTCCTCAACTTCTCGCTTTTCCTCCTCTTTGATTTCCCTCTCAACCTCCTCCTCTTTGACAATCACCTTTAAAGCACAGACAGGCTTCCCTCCAATGTGTATCCTCTGATGACTTTTAAGACGCCTGAGCTGAGTGAATCCCTCCCCACACTGAGAACAGTGGTACGGCTTCTCTCCACTGTGTGATCTCTGATGACTCTTTAGGTCTCGCTGCGAACGAAAATTCTTTCCACACTGTGAGCAGTGGTAAGGTTTCTCCCCTGTATGAATTCTCTGATGTTTCTTAAGGCTTCCTGGCTGACTGAAATACTTCCTACAAAGAGTGCAGTGGTAAGGTTTCTCCCCTGTATGTACTCTTTGATGTTCCTTAAGGCTTCCAGAATGATTGAAGCTCTTCCCACATTGGGTGCAGTGTAAGGCTTCTCTCCACTATGTACTCTCTCGTGTCTCTTAAGGTTTACTTTCTCACTGAAACTCTCCCACAGTGCAGAGCTCCTCAGTGTACTCTTTGATGATTCTTGTAAATAGTTGAGGAACTGAAACTCTTCTCACATTGAGGACACGAGTAACTCCCATGCCCAGGTAGTCTTGATGCTGTGGAACTGGGCTTGTTGACGGTGTCTGGGTTGGGGATCTCTCCTGAAGAATATGAACATATATATGGTCAGAAACTGGCAAAGAAACAAAGGCTTTAAGCTTACCAACACAGGATTCAACATTAATTTGGATTAACAGAGTATTGAGATAAATACTTTGCAAGGGGCTTGTTGCATAGCATCACACATAGATAATGTCATTGTGAAATTACAATGCATTGCCAAATGGTCAGTGGACACTCGCCTTCCCTCTTACACATACAGAGGCTGAGGGTATAACACAAAGCAGAATCAATGAGTTAGCCAGCTAACTTGCCTAAATATTCAGAATATATATATTGTTTGAAAGATTAACTTGAAATTGGCATCATTTAATTGACTAACAACCCAAAACAATATGTAAGTTTACATTTCTTAATGAACCAGAAAATCAATAGCTATTTTGGGTTGTTCAACTCTCTGAACCAAAGAGGATGTTAGCCTGAATTTACCTGAGTCAACAGAGTCCCTGTCCTCCTCTCTCTCTTCCTCCTCCCGCTCATTGATTTCTCTCTCCTCCTCCTCCTCTTTGACAATCACATTGAGTTCCACTGTTTGACTGCAGTCCCCAGCGTCACTGACACAACTCTGGACCCCGCTGTGGGCTTCTCTGGGCTGGAACACCACAACCAGAACCTGGTTCAGACATGGTAGGCTGGATAGATCTAAAGAGGAGACCCAACGAGTTCAGGGTGATTTTCACAAACCTATGTCGTCGGTATAGCTCTGGAAAAGACAACAAAATGTATCTAAGCTAGCTGACCACACATCCCGTCCAGCAGGAAACCTTTTCCATTAAATAATATATAGGATTGACGACAACAGTCAGTCAGATTAGGCATAAGTGAAGAAAAACACTGGCTGTTGAGTACAAGCATATTCAGTTCAAATTCATTACTAATATCTGATACACTCAGTGATTGAAATTACCACCCATCCTCAGGAGCCTATTCAAACATTCGCCTATCGGCTATTAGGCAAGACAAGCATCTTCTTGTGTTAGAATTAGGGGCAATTGCAAGGTAACAGAGTGATGTAGACACAGAGTTGTCACTTTAAAATGTATGAAAAACCAATGAATAAAGTTAAACAAACCATACAACTCTTTGCACAAGGACTAATTTGAACATATGTATTCTTATTCCATTCCTTTACTTAGATTTTAGATGTGTGTGTATTGGGTAGTTGTTATGGATTAATTGTTAGATTACTTGTTAGATATTACTGCACTGTCGGAACTGCAAGCACAAGCATTTCGCTACACTTGCATTAACATTTGCTAACCATGTGCATGTGACCAATAACATTTTATTTGATCCATCTCGCTCCATTGAATACAGGCGGTTGGCGTCAACAACCCTCATCAAATATTCAAAAAGGATTACAATAATGAGATGTATCGACCAATTCAAAGAAAGGATAGGGGAAGCTAGACAGCCAACCGTGTTCGTGGACAACTACTCCCATTATTAGGGAGGAGAGACATGCATCTTGTCAGTATATCCATATATCCATGACAGGACTCTTATTCTGAAGGATTCCAAAACATCCTTGACCCGGAAGTACTTCCTTATTCTGCCTGTTTCACAACTGTATTTATTATTTTGATGGAATTTTGCTTCTTATGTCGCTACAAGTATGTCGATATTCCTTCTTAATTTGCTTGAAAAAGTGTTATGCCTTGATCACACCGACAGTATCATTGTATTTTGGTACAACCAGAAGTACATTCATTCATTTCCAATGGGATACTTGCGCTTGCTTTACAGCATTGCTTTGCATAGGCAGTGCATTCGTTGAATTGATCGAACGTATACATAAAAGTGTATTCCTGGACGGCTTGGCAGAAATGGTAGCTGAAGGCTGAACTGTTGCTGCGCACCATTTTGCGCAAAATCACTGTAGGTGGGGTTCGAAGCATTGGGATTCGACGTTTGCATAAACTGGTAGCTGGTGTTGTGCCGAAATCTCCCCCCCTGCCAGAAACGCGGACGCACTCAATTCTTCATTGCTGCGACTTGCTTCCTTGTTGAGATTTCTGAGATTTCTGATCTATGTTTAAGTATAACACACATACATTAATTATTCATTTCGGTTGCATATCCTGACGCGAAGTTTGTTCTATATAAAGTATTTTGGTAGCTCATGTGACCTGTGCTCATGTGTGTGCCACAGAGAGTATTTGACTCTAGACACAAAAATAAGGAAATTATAAGGGGTGGTCGGCAAGGCTATTTTTCTTTTCGGCAGGCAAGAAAATGTAGAATTGCGTGCGTGCGCGTTCACGCATTAGGGGGGGTGAATTCTGTCAGGGGGGTGATTTTCGGCACAACACCTGTTAACGTTAGTTTAGCCACGGTTAGTCCTGCTAATTTTGCTAGTGGTTACCTAAATAGCTAAACCAAACATCTGTTTTATTTATTTAACTAGGCAAATCAGTTAACAACAAATTCTTATTTGGCAATGACGGCCTACAAAAAGGCCTGTGGCTAAACAAGGAGCAGCCGGTTAAGCTAATTCCTCGCAACAGTCATTTTACGCACGATGACACGACAGCTTGGCTAACTATGAAATAAAAGTTACACTTCAACCGTGACCCTGAAATAAAGTTAGCATGTTAGCTAGCTAGCTACACAAACGGGTTGGACGGGAGATGTGTTGCTAGCTAGCTAACGGCTAACTAGCTGGGATAACAACAAAGACAGGCCGCGCAATAACTTCCGTTTCATCATTGAATGCGTTGGTTTACAGACCGTGCTACAAGCATCATTAAACAAATAATAATAATAATAATTAGCAATAGGTTACCTGGAACTGATTTCCTGTAGCTAATTGTTGGCTGAAAATAACTTAGGAAATGGTGAGTCTCGTAGAGGAAGCGGGAAAAACGTATCCACTTCCGAGTGAGTTTTGGATTATGAGATACCGCAGGGAATGTTCGTGAGTGTCGTATCAGCGTAGTCATTGTGGCATTTTTACGGCCTCTGAGGAAAGAAGTCAGGCTAAACAAACGAAAATAGATATTTCAAACAAAACAAACAAGCTATCATTACATTATATTTCTATCAGCAGTGTGTGCTATATTATTACAACAGTGTACAGCATATGTTATCCTTTATTATCATGTTACTATCAAATCCATTGAATGGGTCACACATGGTTAGTAGATGTTAATGCGAGTGTAGCGAAAGGCTTGGCTTCTAGTTCCGACAGTGCAGTAATATCTAACAAGTAATCTAACAATTCCAAACAACTACTAATACACACAAATCTAAAGGGATGGAATAAGAATATGTACATATAAATATATGGATGAGCGATGACCGAGAGGCATAAGCAAGATGCAATAGATTGTATAAAATACAGTATATACATATGAGATGAGCAATGTAAGATATGTAAACATTAAAATGGCATTATTTAAAGTGACTATACTGACATTAATAAAGACAATCTACCAACATAATACAGGATTTCGTGACATTCTTTTCTGATTTTCTACTTCTGAAAATGTTTTGATTTTGTGAAGCTTTTCGGAAATTCTGAGATACATTTTGCAATGTTTTTTTTCTCACGTTAATTTCATATAAAGCAATAAAAAAATCATATATGTGATCAGTTTTAGGAAGATTTTAAGCAGAATACATCATACAAAAACAATTAGAAACATTTAAAGTGCTCAAGTTTTCCTGAACAAACAGCTCTTTTTCTGAACAAAAAATGGGATGGAAGCTAGCTCAGAGTTCCAACATAAAAAATGCATTCCCCATAATCTGTAAGTACTAAAAAAATTAAACTATGACAAAAGAAACACCTGGGGTCCAATCTGCAATTAAACATATATTAAGACATAATACTCAAGTTCATCTTCCATGAAAACAGTTAGAGACCAAGTGCTTTTTTTGAAAACAAACACAGCTCATTTTCTGAACATAATGAGGTGGGGGGTGACCAAGGGCCAGGCTCATCTAGGCCTATATCTCAATGTAATCATATTATTATTTGACCCTGCTGGTCATCTGTGAACATTTGAACATCTTGGCCATGTTCTGTTACAATCTCCACCTGGCACAGCCAGAAGAGGAAGCCACCCCTCAAGCCTGGTTCCTCTCTAGGTTCTTCCTAGGTTCTGGCCTTTCTAGGGAGTTTTTCCTAGCCACCGGTGCTTCTACACCTGCATTGCTTGCTGTCTGGGGTTTTAGGCTGGGATTCTGTACAGCACTTTGTGGTATCAGCTGATGTAAGAAGGGCTCTTTAATACATTTGATTGATTGATCCTCCTCCATATCAATTGCGCCACTGCGGAGTCGTTGGTTGTGTACATGAAGACCAAGGCTCGTAGGTTGTTGTTAGAGGTTGATCGCCTACGGCTGGGCAACACAAGTTTGTAGACACTGTTGCTTCGCTCAGCATCAGCTGAATTTGAGACTGCATCTTTGTAGCGTTTGGTCAGGTGCTCAGCACAGGAAGTCTCTCGAAGACCATTCCAGAAGATATCCAAATCCACCACCCCATCTCACTGTGGCTCTCAGTGCTGCTGGTCCTACATTRGTCAAGAAGGCATCCAGTTCATCTCGTGGTACCTTACTGAAGCCTGGAAGAGCCTTGTAGCTGGACACTCTGTCAACCATAAACACAATGTGACGTTGATCAAAACACCCTAACTTCTTGGAGGAACTCMATGGCARGCTGTCCATCTCACATGTACTTTGTACGTTTTCCCCCTCTGCACTTCTGTATGCTTCTTCAACAGTGCTCAATATTTTTTGTTTTCACAGCAAAGAGCAAGTCGTCAACTGCGTCGAAGTAGTGTAAATAAGCATCATTCTGTAGTTATTTGTTTGCTACAATATTCATCTGCAAGGGGCGTCTGCTCTGGAAGATGTGGAGAAGCTGCAGGATGACTTTGCACTTGTCTGCCATGATGTTCAGCTGAATCTGCAGCAACTGAACCAGCTCGTGGTCTTGTAGCATCTCGTGGTCTTGTAGCAGGTCGTGGTCTTGTAGCAGGTCGTGGTCTTGTAGCAGGTCGTGGTCTTGTAGCAGGTCGTGGTCTTGTAGCATCTCGTGGAGATTCTCTACAGACTGCGGTGCACTTTGGCCCCACATCTGTGAATGACACGGAATAAAAAAAGAGGAACATAGGAAATATGAAATGACATCACGGCATAATTACAATGATATGACAATGATTTAATTAATTGTAGAATGCATGTAGATTTAAATCATACCTGTATTTCCATCTCTATTTATTTAACGAGGCAAGTCAGTTAAGAACAAATTCTTATTTACAATGACGGCCTACCAAAAGGCAAAAGGCCTCCTGCGGGGACGGGGGCTGTGATTAAAATAAAAAAATAATTAAATTAAAACATTGGACAAAACACACATCATGACAATAGAGACAACACTACACAAAGAGAGATCTAAGACAACAACACAGCATGGCAGCAACACATGACAACACAGCATGGCAGCAWCACATGACAACACAGCATGGCAGCAACACATGACAACACAGCATGGACCCATTGTAGAGGCCATACTGCTCTGAGTGGTACACAGCATGGACCCATTGTAGAGGCCATACTGCTCTGAGTGGTACACAGCATGGACCCATTGTAGAGGCCATACTGCTCTGAGTGGTAACAGACAGCATGGACCCATTGTAGAGGCCATACTGCTCTGAGTGGTACACAGCATGGACCCATTGTAGAGGCTTTGATGAGAACCATGAGTTCCAGTGTGTTGCACATGGATTGGGAGCCATAGTCGCTCTCTTCCGTCCTGCCAGTTTTGTTGCCGAGGAAGGTAAGGTATCTTGTTTTGCGTGCCCTGTCTGGTAAAACATCTGCGAAAAAACTTAGCGAATGTGTTCAGCTGATTAAAAGGTTTGTGGAAAGAACTCCCTATCAGAGTTCATGATGTGAGACACTTATCCACTCACACATTCCACTCACACACTCCTCTCCATAGCTTTGGGCTTGCTATCAACACAATATGCACCTCCCATTCCCACTCACATTCTCTCTCAAACAAAACACAAATAGATTCAAAGCTGATCAATCGCTTTCAAATTTGAGCATCGATTTTTGTTGTCTTCAAAATACTTGATTGGAATTTTTTTTCTGAAAGGGAGATGAAGAACAGAAAACGTAAAATAGAGTATTGTGGATGATATGCACTTTTTAAAACGGTATTACCATTTCTTTTTAAAAATGCAGAAAGACTGCGGCTTTCGTCATACGATTAAGTTTAATACGGCAAAGCTGACAAATTGCACTCAGCGCTTTGAGCAGCGCTCTCCATAGACAGACTGGGGAGAGCAGAGTGCCGACCACCCTAATGACTGTTGACTGTCGATTTGTGCTCTCGTTGTTCGCCAGGACCAATGCCAACTATACTCATTCATCTCATTTTCCAACCACATAACAGCTAAAGAAGACGGTACTACGAGAGTTGTACACTCGACTGTCTGCTCGAAAAGAGTACAGGTTTTTCCACATTAACGTGTATAAAGACGATTATGGAAAGTCGTTGTATGTTATATCAGTCTCCTTTAGACTGGTATGTTTGTGGTGGAAATCGAGATGGGATTAGATAATGATGCTCGATGAGAAGTCAGTCCATGGCATGTCTATCTCAGCACTTCAGTGGTCCATCGGGTCCGACCCAAACAACCTTATCATACGCCCAAGAAGCTCCACTTCTATTGGGGCGAGATGACGCTCCGCCGAGCACTATCAAGGGCAAATAGGCACCGATGGCGTGGCTGGTATGATTGAAGAGCATATAGACAGTGCTAGAGCTTTGGGTGCCTGAGAGGTAATATAACACACCACTTTATGAACTGCTCAGATATATTGACGATAAGGCCACGCGAGGTACAGCATCTACTGTTCCACATCTACGTTAACGAAAAGAAATGGTATGAAGCTATACTCAAAAGTTTAACACTAAAGTATGCATATACTCAGTACATCTAAGCACTTGAAGCAAAATATCAGCATATCTGTTTTACTGATATATTCACGTGTTGCACGGATTACAGCCGCAATCTCGCTCTGTAATACAGAGAAGAGAAGTGACAGAACATCACATGTAAATCATAAGTCTGTCATTGGGATGGCATGGACGAATCTTACAACACAGGCAGCCAAATTAGTATATATCGTAATTGTCTCACATATATCATTTGAGATCTTTTTGACCCAGACCAGACATGAACTATTTTGTATCCACAGTCAGACTCTTTTGTGCTCGCTGAATATGTTAATACTCAGTCGCTACATTGATTCGAGTTTGTTGTGGTAGTAAGACGATAATAGTTGAGAAGAGGCAGATGCACCAGCGTTTGTATATGTCGTCACATACAAATCATTCTGCCGGTGTAGTCCTGGATCTCTGAAGGAAGCTCGAACGCACCAGGTAGGAGAAGAGACGTGGCGTAAGAGGTAAGATGTATATGCCAGCACAAGGCTTGCAGTATGATGGTGTATTGGTGGATATTATGTTGCGCTACAATTAATGTACTTGCTGCATACTGTTTATTCTTGTGATTATTCAGCGGCACCATCGATACAATTATCCTCGACTTTCATGGACTCAAACTGACTAATCATACTACACAGCATCCACCTGGTAATGAACAGAAGTTCCAGATGTACTAGTATTGTGTTATGGATTTTTATTCAGAGGTAATGCGCATAGGCGTTAGCAATTATTCTTCTAACACACAGGGGATGTTGGAAACGCGGGAGCATTCAGGAACAGAAAAGCAAAACACCGAGAGGACATATCAAGGACAGAATCAGAATCTCGACACAACCCAAAGGCGGATCAGTAACTGTGACCATATTAGAGGAGTACGGAAAAATCAGTCACTCTGAGTTCCTCCTAAATACTCTGCTTTCGAACACTCTATGTCCTCGTGGCGTGCAACCAGCAACTCAAATATCCTCCTCTCTACAGCGAAACTCCCCATGCACCAAGTGTACATGCGAGAGCTCTGGAAAATAGTCTCGTGGCATTTATCGAGAAGAGAGCGCACAGGGGAGAAACATCTGTGTGTCGCCCTTCAGGTCAAATTGAGCAATAGACATGACGAGGCTCCGACCTGTCCGCTCTATGGCAGCTCAGTAGAGCGCAATGTAGAATGAAGTGCGAATGGTCTACCTAAATGGGCGTGCTTTCATCTAGCATGTGTATATACACGGCACTTGGAGAGCATGGAGATTGATAGCCTTGGCTTCTTATCTACACTGAGTGTGGGTCGATACGCGCACGCAAGAAGGACCATGCAGTAAATCGGGCATGCGCAAAGCTCTTGCGGTTCCCCTGTATGCAAGGGAGATATAACTCGTCCTGTAGGATGACATCTCGAATCACACGTGTCCATAGAGGTGTTACCTCATAACGAAGCGCTGAGTGTTGAAACACGCGATTATTAGTAGTCTAGATCTTGAGGTCCAGATCGCGATGTGATTATATGTCTATTTTTCCTGAAACTTGCCATGAGTATCTTGGTGTGCGATGTGATGATTTGTCGCGCATGGCCATAAGTGCCTGGTGTGAGCGTATCAGATGTATGCTGGCTAGTCGCATAGCTGTAGTTGGGTAGTGTTCGTTAGATCTCCTACTACATAGAGTGACAGTAGCGTATTCGTTCTTCGGACAAAGGACGTCACATGACCTGCAGAGATACTGTTATGATACGCTAGAGTGCCTCAATTTTAGAAATAGTAGATATTTAAATTTGATTTTTATTATTTTCACATCCACATCCATTCTACCGGTCCTCGGAAAGACAAGTAAGAGCCTGTCTAGTTGCTCTGGTAGTCTCGAGTTATGTTGTTTTGCGGACACGTATAGTAAGAACTGGCTGTCTAAACTCTTGACATTTAGCGCGTATGCTCGCTAGTAACGTAAATATTAATTAAAAATCGGAGGACTACAGCGGATAACGAGGCATATGTAATATACCAATGCATATATTCTCTATCTTAGCTGCATTTCCTCCATGAATATATTTTAATCATTGTAGCTCAATACATAATCATTGAGAGTATAATGAACTAAGTGGCGATGAACTATTAGGTGCCCAATCTTCTCTAAAGATGTGTCCGTCTTTCTGTGCTGATTATCCGTGTATGTCCACTAGTATGTGAGCTCGAATAGAGCATTAGCAGAGCGGAGTCACCACTGACAAGATTCTGCTCGACGATGACTGACTAACATATGTACACGACCATCCATCATAGTACCATCGAGACTACCATACAACTAGCATATCAATCGACAGTCTGAGCGGTGTAATAGTAAGCCACTGATCCTGCACTACAGGAATGCTGGATCGTATATGAAGAAATTCTGAGAAGGTTAGTGAAAAAATTAATATTTTGGTGGCGATAACGTTATCGACCCTTTTGGCTTGATTCAATGCTGGTGATGTTAGCTCATGTGGTATGCTAATATAACGATATATGTGTTTTCGCTGTTAAAACACTTAGAAAATCTGAAACATTGTCTGGATTCACAAGATCTGTGTCTTTCGATTTGTGTATGCTGTGTATTTTTCAGAAATGTTTTAGGATGAGTATTTTGGTAATTGACGTCGGTCTCTGTAATTATTCCGGCTGCTTCAACGCTATTTCAGATTGCAGCTGCAATGTAGAAATGTGATTTATACCTGAAATATGCACATTTTCTAAAAAAACATATGCTATACCATAAATATGTTATCAACTGTCATCTTATGAAGTTTGTTTCTTGGTTAGTGGCTATATATATCTTTATTTAGTCGAATTAGTGATAGCTACTGATGCAGGAAAAAATGGTGGAGAAAAAAAGTGGTGTCTTTTGCTATCGTGGTTAGCTAATAGATTTACATATTGTGTCTTCCCTGTAAAACACTTAGAAAATCTGAAACATTGTCTGGATTCACAAGATCTGTGTCTTTCGATTGCTGTATGCTGTGTATTTTTCGATTTTCAGAAATGTTTAGGTGAGTATTTTGTAATTGACGTCGGTCTCTGTAATTATTCCGGCTGCTTCCAACGCTATTTCAGATTGCAGCTGCAATGTAGAAATGTGATTTATACCTGAAAAATGCACATTTTTTCTAAAAAAAACATATGCTATACCATAAATATGTATCAGACTGTCATCTTATGAAGTTGTTTTTGGTTAGTGGCTATAATATCTTTATTTAGTCGAATTAGTGATAGCTACTGATGGAGTAAAAAACTGGTGGAGTAAAAAAAGTGGTGTCTTTTGCTAACGTGGTTAGCTAATAGATTTACATATTGTGTCTTCCCTGTAAAACATTATAAAAATCAGAAATGATGGCTGGATTCACAAGATCTGTATCTTTCATCTGGTGTCTTGGACTTGTGATTTAATGATATTTAGATGCTTGTATTTACTTGTGACGCTATGCTAGGCTATGCTAGTCAGCTTTTTACTGTGGGGTGCTCCCGGATCCGGGATTGGGAGGAACTAGAAGTTAAATGAAGAAGAAGATTACAATTTGTTAGGATTTATTATTTAATTAATGGATACTTTACAATATTCTAAACAAGGGGTTGGAACCAGTTCAGGGAACAGAAAAGAAAACCGGAATTTCAAGAACAGAACCAGAACTGACAACAAAAGGATCTATACTGTTCCGGAACAGAACAATATTCTAAAAAAAAACACAGGTTCCATCCAGATCATGACATAACAATAGACTTGATGTCAATACAAACCAGCCCTTCTACTGAGTTTAATCATGTATAAAAAATATCCACAACTGAATTCTACTGGAGTCTATGGACTTATTTTGTATTCAATAGAATAGCCCATAGGGCCTGCAAATGTAGTGCACTACAGAATAGGCCCATGGTCAAAATGCAGTGCACTACAGAATAGGGCCCATGGTCAAATGCAGTGCACTACAGAATAGGCCCATGGTCAAATGTAGTGCACTACAGAATAGGGCCCATGGTCAAATGTAGTGCACAACAGAGGGAATAGGGCGCCATTTGGGACACTCCTTTTGGGATACTCAGCCCCAGTATATACTATATACAGACTCTCCCAGTATATACTATATAAGACTCTTCCCCAGTATATACTATATAGACTCAGCCCCCAGTATATACTATATACAGACTCTTCCCCAGTATATACTATATATAGACTCAGCCCCAGTATATACTATATACAGACTCTTCCCCAGTATATACTATATATAACGCTGCCCCAGTATATACTATATACAGACTCAGCCAGTAATACAGGCCTATATAGACTCAGCCTCAGTATAAAGGCTATATAGACTCAGCCCCGTATACAGGCTAATAAGACTCAGCCCCAGTATACAGCCTATATAGACTCAGCCCAGTATACAGGCCTAATATAGACTCACCCAGTATACAGCCTATATAAGACTCACGCCCCAGTATACAGGCCTATATAGACTCTGCCCCAGTATATACTATAAACAGACTCAGCCCAGTATACAGGCCTATATAGACTCAGCCTCAGTATAAGGCCTATATAGACTCACCCAGATACAGGCCTATATAGACTCAGCCCCAGTATACGGCCTATATAGACTCAGCCCCAGTATACAGGCCTATATAGACTCAGCCCCAGTATACAGGCCTATATAGACTCAGCCCCAGTATACAGGCCTATATAGACTCAGCCTCAGTATAAAGGCCTATATAGACTCAGCCCAGTATACAGGCCTATATAGACTCAGCCCAGTATACAGGCCTATATAGACCAGCCCAGTATACAGGCATATATAGACTCAGCTCAGTATAAAGGCCTATATAGACTCAGCTCCGATACAGGCCTATTTGTGAACTTCCAATACACTCATAAAGAGTAAGAAGATGAAGATAGCCCTAAATGGTGCTGCCCATGACCATGTTGTCACAAAAGACACAATTGCAAGGTTTTAGTGTGAATTTCAATACTTATAGAGTTGCTTATGTATCCTCACTTCACATCACGCTCCTCTCCCTCAACTTATTTCTCTTCTTGGACAATCACATTGAAAGCACAGGAAGGCTTCCCTCCAATGGATATTCTCTCATGACTTTTTAGGCTTCTTAGCTGAGTGAATCCCTCTCCACACCGAGAGCAGTGATAAGGCTTCTCTCCACTGTGTGATCTCTGATGATTCTTTAGGTCTCCAGCAAAACGAAAATTATTTCCGCACAGTGAGCAGTGGTAAGGTTTCTCCCCTGTATGAATTCTCTGGTGATCTCTAAGGCTTCCTGAATGATTGAAGCTCTTCCCACATGTGGTGCAGTGGTAAGGCTTCTCTCCACTATGTACTCTTTCGTGTCTCTTAAGGTTGACTTTTTCACTGAAACTCTTCCCACATTGTGAGCAGAGGAAAGGTTTCTCTCCAGTGTGTACTCTTTGATGATTCTTAAGATTACTTGAGGAAGTGAAACTCTTTCCACATTGAGGACAGGGGTAACGACCACGATCAGGCAGTCTTGATGTATCTGGGTCAACTACACCACTATTGTCCTCCTCTTCAACTTCTCTCATTTCCTTCTCATCAATTTTCTTCCCATCCTCCTCCTCTTTGACAATCATATTGAAAGTACAGTCACCATCCTCCTCTTTGACAATCACATTGAAAGTAGAGGGAGGTGTCTCTCCAATATGCATTTTCTGATGGCTTTTAAGACTTTTTAGTTGAGGGAATCCCTCKCCACACTGAGAGCAGTGGTAAGGCTTCTTTCCACAGTGTGATCTCAGATGATTCTTTAGGTTTCCAGCGAAACAAAAACTATTTCCACACAGAGAGCAATGGTAAGGCTTCTCCCCTGTATGTATTCTCTGGTGTTTCTTAAGGTTTCCTGGCTGACTAAAACTCTTCCGACAAAGAGAGCAGTGGTAAGGCTTCTCCCCTGTATGTACTCTTTGGTGTTCCTTAAGACTTCCAGAACGATTGAAGCTTTTCCCACACTGGMTGCAGTGATAAGGCTTCTCCCCACTATGTACCTTCTTATGTCTCGTGAGATTGAATTTTTCACGGAAACTCTTCCCACATGTGACACAGTGAAATGGTTTCTCTCGAGTGTGTACTCTTTGATGATTCTTTAGATTACCTGAGGAACGGAAACTCTTCRCACACTGATGGCAGGGGAAACGACCACGAGCAGATAGACTTGATGTATCTGGGTCAACTACACCACTAGTTTCCTGCTCTTCCTTAACTTCGCTCTTTACCTTCTCATCGATATCCTTTTCATCCTCCTCCTCTTTGACAATCACATTGAAAGTACTGGCAGGCTTCTCTCCACTGTGCGATCTCTGATGAGTCTTCAGGTCTCCTGCTCGACTGAAACCTTTTCCACAAAGAGAGCAGTGGTGAGGCTTCTCTCCACTGTGCGATCTRTGATGASTCTTCAGGCCTCCTGCTRGACCGAAACCCTTTCCACATTGGGAGCAGTGGTAAGGTTTCTCTCCAGTGTGAACTCTCTGGTGATTCTTTAGATTACCTGAGGAACTGAAACTCTTTCCACATTGAGGACAGGGGTAACGACCACGAAGTCTTGATGTATCTGGGTCAACTACACCACTAGTTTCCTTCTCTTCCTCAACTCCTCTCTTTTCCTTCTCATCCTCCTCCTCTTTGACAATCACATTGAGAGTACAGTTACCCTCCTCCTCTTTGATAATCACATTGAAAGTACTGGCAGGCTTCTCTCCACTGTGCGACCTCTGATGAGTCTTCAGGCCTCCTGCTCGACTGAAACACTTCCCACAAAGAGAGCATTGGTGAGGCTTCTCTCCACTGTGCGACCTCTGATGAGTCTTCKGGTCTCCTGCTCGACTGAAACACTTCCCACATTGAGGACAGGGGTAACTCCCACAACCAGGCAGTCTTGATGCTGTGGAACTGGGCTCGTTGACTGAGTCTGGGTTGGGGCTCTCTCCTGTAAGAATATGAACAGATATAGGGTAAAAAACAGACAGAGGAACAAAGTATTTTAGCTTAATACAAAGCAGAATCAATGAGTTAGCCAGCTAACTTG
>NW_019947069.1:25583-27319 GCF_002910315.2 Salvelinus sp. IW2-2015 | reverse complement strand
TGTTTTTCAACAGGACAATGACCCAACACACCTCCAGGCTGTGTATGGGCTATTTGACCAAGAAGGAGAGTGATGGAGTGCTGCATCAGATGACCTGGCTTCCACAATCACCCGACCTCAACCCCAACTGAGATGGTTTGGGATGAGCTGGACTGCAGAGTGAAGGAAAAGCAGCCAACAAGTGCTCAGCACGAGCCTCCCTGTTAAGTGCAAGTGAAGTGAGTTCGGAAACAACTGAACGTGTCTTAGAAATAAAAAACAAAATGTTATATGTCCAAACTCGGAATCAAAATGTGCTCATAAAAATAACATGGTCGCTGTGGTAGAACATTCATTTTGAGTAGTAATCTTCTGCATTCATCAGAGTGCCATCGGGTAGCCGGATTTCAGATGTTTCCATGGAAACAGGATTATTATTAGAGAAATCGGTCTTCTTGCGAAGCACGTTTTTAATCAAACTATTATGTTAATCTGACTATCCACAGTAATAATATTGTGTCCATGTAACCTCACACAGACAGACTTGGTAACGCTACTCCTTGTATTTTTATTGTTTTACTATTCTCATTTTCCTTTTTAACTCTGCATTGTTGGGAAAGGGCTCGTCAGTCAGCATTTCACTGTAAAGTCTACACCTGTGACAAAACAGGGGAAAAGGGGGATACCTAGTCAGTTGTACAACTGAATGCATTCAACTGAAATGTGTCTTCCGCATTTAACCCGACCCCTCTGAATCAGAGGTGCGGGTGGGCTGCCATAAATCGACATCCACGTCTTCGGCGCCCGGTAGAACAGTGGGTTAAATTGCCTTGCTCAGGGGCAGAACGACAGATTTTTACCTCGTCAGCTCGGGGATTCGATCCAGCAACTTGGGCTCGTAAGTAAGCATTTCACTGTAAAAGTCTACACCGGTGACAAAACATCTGATCTGATATAAAATTGTCAATAGAAGAAGATAGTTATTTTTTGGGGGGTTTCAATTAGAAATAAAAATCAGCGACTCAAGCGTTAACATGTCTTCAAATGACTTTCAGTTCTCTTCATGGAACTTCTTTATTCCATGAAGAGAATAATGTTACTTTCTTTTAGAGTCACTGTGAAACAAATCATTAGTCCCCTTCTCTCGTATCCGTTATCAAACTAATGATCTTCAAGCTGGAACAAGTTAGTAATCTGCTACCGTAGTCAGAGCTAGCGATATATTCCAGCTCATGAATTTCCCGAATAGCTGTATTTGCATTAGCTACGCTATCTGCTACCGTAGTCAGAGCTAGCGATATATTCCAGCTCATGAATTTCCCGAATAGCTGTATTTGCATTAGCTACTCCGGCTACTTGTTATCGTTGCCAACTTCACACCGTCACTGTCCCTTCACACCGTCACTGTCCCTTCACACTGAGTTCACTGTGTCACTGTCCCTTCACACTGTCACTGTCAGTTCACACCGTCACTGTCCCTTCACACTGTCACTGAGTTCAATGTGTTCACTGAGTTCACTGTCCCTTCACACTGTCACTGAGTTCAATGTGTTCACTGAGTTCACTGTTCCTTCACACCGTCACTGTCCCTTCACACCGTCACTGAGTTCAATGTGTTCACTGAGTTTACACCCAGAGAAGTGCCGCTGCTCATTTTGCAGCCCTTAAAGAGTAGCCAATCCAAGTAGATTTTTCATATTGGACCCGCACATTTTTGGTTCAAACGCATCTGTTTTGTATGCTATAGACTCTAGTGA
>NW_019947069.1:18361-24846 GCF_002910315.2 Salvelinus sp. IW2-2015 | reverse complement strand
GAAAGATACGAGAGAGATTTATACACACGACAAAGTTAAAGGAGACTACGAGTTAGACATAGCAGGGTGTAGCAGTTAATAACATCAAGAGAGCTAATAATATTTGTGTGTCAAATTAGAGTATCGATGGTGCATGCATGTTCAAGAGACACACATATTCCGTGAGTCGTGTGCCCCAAAGCTATCGCAGTATGTAGTGTGTCATTTGCGTGGGTCGACATGATTCTACAATTGCAGAGCACACGGTCATATTATCTAATATAGAGTTAAGTTTGAGAGGAATAATATGTGAGATGGCGTATGTAAAAACATAAAAGTGGCATTGTTAATTGGCTACGTGAGGTACGGCACCTTTTTGATCACTATGAATAATGCAAATACAGACCAGGCTTGTGTAGGAACAGGCAAGAATACGAAGTTATTCTGGGTCATTGGATAGTCTTATGAATCATCCAGATAGTAAAGAGTCCCAGCTTATGTAAAAAAGAATGTGTCCTTTTTTTTTTAAAATAATTGCGTTTCACTTCCATAAATTTCTGTGTGTATCTCGTCCATGAATAGTGTAGATGTAACAAGTTCATGTATATCCAACCCATTCATGGATATAACTCGAGAGGAATGCTAATGTCTCCTTCTTCTGATCGCACTAAGTATGATAGTTGAGGAATGTGGTTGTCCATACAAACGCTGTACGGTGGGGCTGTCTAGCTCCCGCTATTCGCGTTATTATTGAATTTCGGTTCAGTTGGTTTGTAGGAATGTGTAGATGTGGGTGCTATACAGGCTCATCTGAAATAATGCATCGTCTCTTTTGGTGTAACTACGAGAGATCCTTCTAAACAATTATTCTGTGATGAAATAGGTTGTATGAAGGTCAGATCATTTAATAAACTCTCAACCCGCCAGCGACATGTATTCCGATGTGGTGAGAGATTGGTTGTGTGGCTCTACGATTGGTATTACCATCAAGTATCGACCATGCTTTCCGAGATATCTCGCTAATCAACTTCACCAGTATTCATGTCTAGTCATATATGATAGTACTACGTAGAACCTAGAATCAGTATACGAACAATAGCGCAACTATACGAAAGGCTGCCTCTAAGTTCTGAGTATCGAAATAATAATTTGTTGTTGTTTACAAGATAGTAGAGCCCATTCTGCACTCATTGACTTCCAATATCAAAGACCTGTGGAATGGCAATACTTATACCGTTACTGAGCTCCTTTGCTATATCATCCGAACCTCACTTCACATCACGCTCTCTCAGCCTCAACTATTTCTAAACTCATAATATAGAGGAGCTATGAGGTGAACTATTGAATAGCATCGTAGAAAAGTCATGCTGAGATACTTCACCAATGGATAAGCATCTGCTCATCCGACTGTTTTTAGGGTTCCTACTGCATGTCAGTCTGTATGGATAAATGAAATCTCTCCTCACAACCGATAAATCCACTATAATTCGAATATTCAATGTATAAGGAGCATTGTTGCTAAAACTCCTCCACGTGCGTGGCAATTCTGCTTTATCCACCTGATTACCCTCTAATCCTAGGTCTCCCAGGGAATCAAAACACCGATCTTTCACCCCCAAAACAACAGTCAACTTTCCCCCAAGCACAGCTGCAGTCACACATTTCTCCTTGGTAAGGTTTTCTCCCCTGCTAGAATTCTCTGGTGACCAGAACTCTCACGTAAGCACGCTTGACTTTGAATGTACTGTATAAGAGAGCAGCTCAATATTCGGATCCTCCCACATGTGGTAAAGAATCGAGTAAGCGGTGTCTCTCGCTAGACATCCTGGAACATTTCTTTTCTAAATGATCTGCCGAAATTGTTGCATACGATACTCTATTTGCGACGCTGTGTCTTCAAGGTTTGACTTTTCTCTTCATTCTTTCGAGACTGAGATCTCTCCTAACAATGTGATAATGGCAGAGGAAACTAAGCGGTGCTGTTCCTACTCCAGTGTCGCACTCTTTCGATGATCAAAGCGGGTGATGGACTCTAACCTGACTGAGGAAGTCGAAAACATCTGCCCCTAACAATGAGGACCACGTGAGGGATAATCTATCTAGAGCGCCCTACCTGTTACTTAACGAGCTGGACAAGCCATGTTTTAGAACAATTAGCATATCTTGACGGTCAACTGACACCAACCTATTGTCCTCCTCTTTCAACTGATCTTATTTCTCCTTATATCAATTTCGATCCCACCCACTTTCCTGCTATGCAATCTTGCGTTTCACCCGAATGCTGGTCACGCGGTGCACTCTTCAGGACATCATCACGCTCAAATTGTTGTTACAGATAACAGAGATCACCAGATTACTCTTACTCCTTGACAACTACTACCAGAGAGAGAGAGAGTGAGTAGAGGGGAGTCGCGTCACGTTCAATATGATGGCGCCAAATGTTCTGAATTTGTCCGATTAAGGACTTTTCTTACGCTGTCATTATGTAGCGGAATACACACTCACCTACATCGCCAGACCTCAAACAGCTTGGTTTGAAAAGATTGCACTGAGAGCAGTTGGTCTGAAGTGGCTCATCCTCTAACCACATACTTCTCAGTGGATCAGTACAGAGTTGAAGTGTGTCAAGGTATTGAGGAAGCCGTAGAGATCCGGAAACTATTTCCACACAGAGAGCAATGGTAAGGCTTCTTCCCCTGTTATTGTGTACTTTCTGGGCAGTCTTACTGGGGGTGCCTACAATTTCTTATGGGGTTCCCATATGTGCTGTATGCGAAGAACTCCGACCTGCACAGAAGAGAGTCAGTGGCTAAGAAGCTTCTCTGCACGCTTGCTGCTCATGTTGCTACTGCTGCGTCTTTGTAGTGTTCTGCAATTTAAGCAACCTCTCTTCCAAGACACAGATGAACGTACATCTCCCACACTGTGCTGTATTGTGAAGCTCTATAAGGTTTTGCGCTCCTACCTCTCATGTGAAAATTATGTGTATACCACAACGTTTAATCCTCCTCGGAATGAAGATTAGATAGCCTATTACACGGAAACTCTTCCCACATGTGCAACAACTACTGCTGTGATGAGGTTTTCTCTCGAGAGCTGTGCTTAATACTATTTGGATAAGAAATTACTATCTAAAGATTGACTGCTGCATGTGCACGAGACAACTGCTATCGCTTCGCCACCTGATTTGCGAGCATACCCGGGCGGAACGACACCCGTGAGCCCACGGCATGACAGTAACTGTGAGGACTGTACTGATCGGTGCATACAGTGAGACTCAAACATACAAACTCCACTAGTGGTTCCTGCTCTTCCTTGGTATAGCGTTTATGCGCTCTTCACCGGGTATCAACCATTCTTTGTATACTAGACATGTCCACATTATAACATCTACTCATCCAAACTCTAACATCCTCTTTTGAAAACTAAACATTGTTTACTATATGTTATCTGCGACGAAACATCTCTATGCTCTACTGGTGCAAAATCATCATGAACTCGAGCTTCTTGTAAAATCGTGATCCACTCTGCCTTCCTTGACGCTTCCTGAGACTAACTTTGTCGACGCTCATCATAGAGAGCAAGCAAGGGTAGCTCTCTCAATCCACCCACTATGTTGGCGCATCAATCCAAAGAGGTAGAAGTCTTGCTAGTAGCGATACCTCACCTGCCTCCAGAGTTGCCATCGCTTTTTTGTCACCAACACGCCCACTATACTAGAAACCCTCTCTTCCAGCCAGATCCTTTGGGTACAGGGCAGTGGTCAAGTCGTTTTTCCCTCTCGTAGCTGAGTCGTGTATGACTCCTCTTGGTGATTCTTTCGATTACTGACGGAATCTATGAACTGGCTTTCCCAGGCTAAAGGACAGGGGTAAAGACGCCCCACTGGCTCACGGGAAGTCTATCAGAGAGCTGCATAGGGTAATTCAAATGGGGTTCAACTACGCACTTACCACTATTCTGCAGTTCATTTCCTGTGTATTCTATACTGCAGCATACACCCGTTCATGTACGTTCCTTCTCGTTCATGCCCAAGGTATACCTCTACTTGTCACGCTCTTGACAATCACATTGAGAGTACCAGTTACCTCCTCCTCTTTGATAATCACTGAAATGTACTGGCAGGCCTTCTCTGCCACTGTGCGACCTCTGATGAGTCTTCAGGCCTCCCCTGCCAAGAAGCAATTCCTCCTTGAAACACCTGCCCCATCATAAGAACGCATTCGCAGTCTATTTGTCCGGGATTTCTCTCACTGTGCGAACGAACTCAACTATGATGAAGAATCTCTCTCGGAGAAGCTGGTAAACACTTATCTCCCTACTAGCTTTGAGCACACCAGCTGTCAGAGCAGCTCACAGATCACTGCACCCTAGCTACCCATTTAGACCATCAGTAAAAACGTCAAACACTACCTCTTCCCCTACTGTATTTATTTATTTTTGCTCCTTGCACCCCAGATTTCTACTTTGCACACTCATCTACTGTCAAATCTACCATTACAGTGTTTTAATTGCTATATTGTATTTACTTCGCTCACCATGGCCCTATTTATTGCCTTTACCTCCCCTATCTCACCTCCATTGCTCACATTGTATATAGACTTATTTTCTACTGTATTCTTGACTGATATGTTTGTTTACTCCATGTGTAAATCTGTGTTGTTATATGTGTCGAACTGCCTTTGCTTTATCTTGGCCAGGTCGCAGTTGTAAATAGAACTTGTTCTCAACTTGCCTACCTGTAATAAAATAAAAAATAAATTTAAAAACTTTTGCCAAACAACTGGGGAAATAAACACACCTGCTGGATGGATACGATTTGCACCCTAGCTGGGCCTCTCTCTTTCAACTTCCTCTCCTGTGTATACTTTGTAATTATATAATTAGTTGCAGAATTATCCATGTATTTTTTATCCTTGTAATTAATTCTTTGTTTGATAACAACTATTTCTATAAGATATTATGTGATTTATTTGTTTATTTCAATCCTAAATGGCTCAACAATGTTGTTTGGTGTGTGTACTCTTATCTTGTGTACGTTGTGCTGCAGTAAAAGGTCCATTCTACCCAGGAACACTTCTAGTTTCCAAAGTCACAGAGGTTATACACCCCAGAGCGTCCGCTGCTCTTTTGCGGCCCTTAAAGAGTGGCCAATCAGCTTTAATCCACTTGTTGTCATATTGGACATAAATATTGCACCGTACATAATTGATTGTGGTGCTATAAAACCAGGGTCCAGCCTACTCATAGAAGTTACTAGCCAGGCCGCGGCAACCAGTGCGGTTTAATCCTGGTATGTGTTGGTTTACAGACCGTGCTACAAGCATAATTTTTTAAATGTTAGAAATTAGCAACAGGTTACCTGGAACTGATTTCTTGTAGCTAATTGTTTGGCTGAAAAGAACTTGAGAAAATGTTGAGGTCTCGTAGAGCAAGCGGGAAAAACGTATCCACTTTCCGAGTGAATTTGGTCTGGATTATGAGATGGGGCAGGAAGTGTTCGTGAGCGTCGTATCAGCATAATCATTGTGCATGTTTTACCGGCCTCACTTGTTCAATCGTATACTTAAAACTTGTGCTAAATTAGGATATTATACTGAATTACATCAACCAGACTCGAAGGTAAACTTCAACATCTCTTTACTCCGTCACTGTCCGTGTAATAAACCCCACATTCCTGTGGTGACGTCATATGTCAGCTCGTCACATCAATACACGACATTCCCCCTTTACTTGGACATGAACTTTAATGTCAACTTGACATGTTTTTATTTATTTTACCTTTATTTAACTAGGCAAGTCAGTTAAGAACAAATTCGTATTTACAATGATGGCCTACCCCAGGCCAAACCCTAATCCGGAAACTACAACACTCATTCTTTACCTGTATAGCAACTGTTGTGTTACCAATAAACAACTGAAATCTGTTCAATATCTTATTCCTGTTCTCCTAATGGACTTTCCATTTTAAGCCTACCTCTAAGAAAAACAAAACAGTATTATAATTTTTTTCTTCTTACTGTAACAAAACATGTTGCACCTTTTTCACAACATAATTCAAACATTCAGAGTCTTCACATTAGTCCTTTGTACTTGTCATTTTTTTCAGTTTATACTTGTTTTCTTTACCCCTTACAGTACAGGATAATTATTACGTCTGTTAACTTCTGTGGCAGTTTAATTTGTCTGTGAGGCCTGACTAGCTTGGATGTCCGTGGTCTTTGTGGGGATCCCTCACAGATGGTCTCTGGTTTGGCCTCTATGTAATGTCTCAGAGTAGGACTCTGTTCCCCACAGTCTCTTTCAGTCTCTGTCTTTTGGTTGTGGATTTGGCTCCTCAATTCTATAGCTCTTCATGAATGTTGTATTGCTGGAATACCTGGCTCCAGTTGGAGATTGAAACAGCCACATTGTTTCCCTCTATACTGATCACAGTGTTTCCCTCTATACTGATCACAGTGTTTCCCTCTATACTGATCACAGTGTTTCCCTCTATACTGATCACA
>NW_019947069.1:0-17030 GCF_002910315.2 Salvelinus sp. IW2-2015 | reverse complement strand
CTCACAATTGTATAGTTACCATTTAATTTAACTAGGCAAGTCATTTAACAACACAAATTGCTATTACAATAACGGCCATAACCGGACAACGCTGGGGCAAATTGTCGCGCGCCCTATGGGTCTACCAATCACGGCCGTTTGGTGAATCAGCCTGAATCTTAACCAATGGTCTTATGTGATGCCTCTAGACTGAGATGCAAGTGCCTTAGACCGGTGTGATACAGCCTGGAACGCACCAGGGTCTGTAGTCCTTAAACCGCTGTGCCACTCGGAACTCATCCTAGGAAAACCCTTTTCTTCTCCAACATGTGGGTCGGAGCCTTCGTAAGCGAGGGTGAAATGCTTACTTAGGAGCGCCATTTTTTTCACGCAGTCTTGATGGTTTGGGGGTAGAAGGTACTGTTGCCGTCCTGGATGCTTGGAGGTAGGCTGTTTCCAGCAGTCTCAATGTAGGGGGTAAGAAGCTGTTCAGTAGCTAGATGAGTTGGGGGTAAGAAGCTGTTCAGCAGTCTGGTGCTTGGGGGTAAGAAGCTGTTCACTAGTCCCTAGATGGCTTGGGGGGTAGAAGCTGGTTATTCACAGTCTATATGGCTTAGGGGGTAGAAGCTGTTCAGAGCTAGTCTAAATGGCTTGGAGGTAGAAGCTGTTTCAGCAGTCTGATGGCCTGGGGGTAGAAGCTGTTCAGCAGTCTGATGGCTTGGGGGTAGAACTGTTCAGCAGTCTAATGGCTTGGGGGTAGAAGCTGTTCAGCAGTCTGATGGTTTGGGGGTAGAAGCTGTTCAGCAGTCTGATGGGTTGGGGGTAGAAGCTGTTCGCGTCTGATGCTTTGGGGTAGAAGCTGTCGGCAGTCCTGATGCTTTGGGGGTAGAAGCTGTTCAAGCAGTCTAATGGATTGGGGGTAGAAGCTGTTCTTAACAGTCTATGGTTGGGGTAGAAGCTGTTCAACAGTCTTAGAGTGTGTTTGGGGGTAGAAGCTGTTCAAGCAGTCTATGGCTTGGGGGTAGAAAGCTGTTCAGCAGTCCTGATGGCTTGGGGTAGAGGAGCTTGTTCAACAAGTCTATGGTTTGGGGGTAGAAGCTGTAGTCTGCTAAGCAGTCTAATGGCTTGGGGGTAGAAGCTGTTCAGCAGTCTATGGCTTGGGGTGAAGCTGTTCAGCAGTCTATGGTTTGGGGTAGAAGCTGTTCACAGTCTATGGCTTGGGGGTAGAAACTGTTCAGCAGTCTGATTGGCTTGGGGTAGAAGCTGTTCAGCAGTCTATGGCTTGGGGGTTGAAGCTGTTCGCAGTCTATGGTGGGGGGTAGAAGCTGTTCAGCAGTCTGATGGTTGGGGGTAGAAGCTGTTACCAGTCTGATTGGTTGGGGTAGAAGCTGTTCAGCAGTCTGATGGTTTGGGGTAGAAGCTGCGCTCTAAGCAGTCTGATGGTTTGGGGGTAGAAGCTGTTTCAGCATCTATGGTTGTGGGTAGAAAGCTGTCAAAGCAGTCCTGAATGGTTTGGGGGGTAGAAGCTGTTTCAGCAGTCTGATGGTTTGGGGGTAGAAGCTGGTTCAGCAGTCTGATGGTTTGGGGGTAGAAGCTTGTGTCAGCAGTCTGATGGTTTATTGGGGGTAGAAGCTGGTTCACCAGTCTGATTGGTTTGGGGTAGAAGCTGTTACAGCAGTCTAATGGTTTTGGGGGTAGAAAGCTGTTCAGCAGATCTGATTGGCTTGGGGGTAGAAGCTGTTTCAGAGTCTGATGGCTGGGGGTAAGAAGCTGTCAGCAGTCTGATGGCTTGGGGGTAAAGCTGTAGAGCCTTGTTGTTGTAGATGTCAGATCTGATGGCTGTGGGGTAGAAAAGCTGTATCGCAGCTCTATGCTTGGGTAGAAGCTGGTTCAGGCAGTCCTCATGGCTTGGGGTAGAAGCTGTTCAGGTCTAGCTGGAACTTGCAATCTGGTTTTGGGGTTAGACAGTGTGGGAACCATCAATATATAATATCGTCAATAGGCCGCTCAAAGCAGTTATGCCATGTTTATAGAACGCAGCGTAACACATTAGTTTCCAAGCAGACGGCTCTTTGTACAAGGTCATCTGGTTCGGAACCCGTTGGAAAGCCAACGACGCCAACAGACAAGAAGATATCGTAGCAATACACGTTCTCGCCAGGATAAAATGTACGAGGTGAGAACAAACTACGCGGGATGAGTTTGAGTTTAAACATAAGTAAACTCCTAGCACGTACTAGACATACATAACTACATCACTATCTAGTGAACAGTATTGGAGCTAATCACCCTTCACCTGGTTAGAGAAGATCAGAGAACGCATATCTGAAATGGTACCCACCAAGTGCACAATCATGTCCGACTCTCTGTAAGTAAGTCATAGCTGTGTCCTTTTTTGAAATGCAAGTTCTGGAGAATAGCAAGTGTTTAAAACACCCCAGTCGAGATCCGTTCCGTGATCATTAAGGCTACGTTCGCAGGACTTCTCGTAGACTCCAGAGAAGGACTACAGTACCGCGATGGAAATCTGCTATGAGATCGTATTGTAGAGCAGCATCTGCAGGAGTTGCCCAGTTCACCCCAGAATGAAAGAACGTGGACAGAGTACAGAAGTCTAGTCAGAGAGATGGTGAGATCTGTCCACACGGTGTATCATCATTCAAACGGTCCCCACCTTTGAAAACTCACACATAATCTAGGTTACCGATTTTCATGCCAACATTAATAGATTGAACGGTACTAGGTGTCAACAATCTATCTTGTGCATTGGTACGAATGAATTCCGCACCAACTGATTTTACTGATCATTCGGGTATCCCATGTTCTGTGTATTGTCCTTCTGTCAAATTCGGTACAGGCCATCATGTCTCCTTCTATGTGTTACTTGGCTTATAGTCATCTCATTCTTAATTGCTCATAGTTGCTCAATTAGTGTGATTGTACCCGAGTCTCCACTCTACATTGGCTGAAATTGATAATTATTTTCAGCTCGTCACTGATTAACATGCCTCACTTCTCATTCTCCATTCGGTGTGGAATTCCTCTGCAGTACCATGTCTGTTATGTCCTTAACTGTCTTCTACGTTCTAGGTGTAAATTGGTCCTCTTCAATGTCCTTCTCCCTTGCTCAGATATATAAAATTCTGTTCTTACTCGATGTCTCATTACTTGCTTACGCTGAAATAACTAATCCTTCATGTACTTCCCCATTCATTCTGTGTAAGGTGTTGAAGTAATTTCATTGTCGCCGTGTCAATTGTTTCACCATTCTTCTCATTCTTGGTGTAATTGCCTCAGTCATCGTCTTCCCTTCTATTCTGGTTGTAATTGGCCCTTCGGTTCATGTCTTCTACTTCTGGTGTACATTGGTTATGTTTCCCATTCTTCGTGTGCAAATGTAGCCCGCATTTCTCTCTGGAGTAGTGACCTTCAGTTCCAATGATAAGATGCAAGGTAGATATCTGCCTTTGTATTACATCGTGTTGTTTTTTCTCTGTAGTTGTGTGATCGTGTGCCGTAAGAAACGAAGGACCCATTTCGGAAAAATGCCAACAGAGGTATTTGATGAAAGTAGCTTCCCAATAAACGCATGGTTGGAAGGTAGCTACTCATAACTCCTAATGAGACGAGTAGACAAACAATCGGACAGTACAAGAGACTATGTTAGGCTTGTCTTTAACGCGAAGGAACATTGGAACAGAAAGACATTTGAGACCTGTCTAGTGTGTTTTAAGCAGTGAACAGGAGAGAATTATTAAGATGCCATCACTCTTCCCTTATGTAAACGCTGAGGAACGAGACTCAGTTAGACATTTAGAACCTGTCGATAATTTACCTGAAAAACATGTAAGAGACATTTAAGATACTGTCTTGAAGTAGAAACTAGACAGATAGACTGTTAACTGTTTCTAAGCCTGAGGAAGCAGGAACAGAGACTTTAGACTCATCTGTCTTTAACCTGAGGAAACAGGAGCAAGGACATTTAGAACGACCGTCTCAGTTCCTTGTATATAGCCTTGACTGAGACAGACAGAACATTTAGACCTGTCCTGTCCTTTTATACCGACTGCGAACAGGCAGAGAATATAGACTGTCCCGTTCTTTAACACTGGGCACGGACAGGAGACCATTTTATGACTGTCTGTGTATTCAACTAGACAACAGTACTGTTAGGATCTGGTTTTAACGCGAAGGAACAGGACAGACATTTAAGAGCTTGTCTGTCTTTATAGCCTGACGGTAGAAAGTAATTAAACCAGTACTTCTTCCGACGGACAGGAGAGACATTTTAGACTGTCGTCTTTTAACCTGAGGAAACAGACAGGAGATATTTAGACTGTCTGTCTTTTTATACCCTGAGGAACAGGACAGAGACATTTAGACTGTCCTGTCTTTAACCTGAAGGAAACTGGAAACAAGAGCACATTCTAGACTGTCCGTCTTTGTAACCTGAGGACAGGACAAGACTAGAACCCGTTGTAACCTGAGTAACAGGCAAACTGAACTGCTGTTTTAACCTGAGGAACAGGACACAGAGACACTTTAAGAGTGTCAAGTAGTCTTATTTAACGCTGAGGAACTACGGACAGACAGGACCTGTCGTTTTGAACATTATAAAAGACAAGAGGAGTTTGATCCAATCTGTCTTTTAACCTGTAGGAACCAGACAGAGACATTTAGACTGCCTGGTCTTTTTAACCTGAGGACAGGAACAGAGGACATTTAGACGCTGTCTGTCTTTACCCTGAGGAACAGGACAGTAGACATTTAGATCCATCTGCTTTTAACCTGAGGAACAGGACAGAGACAATTTAGACCCTTTGTCTTTTAACCTGTAGGAACGCGGACAGAGACATTAGACTGCTGTCGTTAACCTGAGGCGACACAGGAACAGAGACATTTAGACCTGTCCTGTCTTGTTAACATGAGGAAAGCAGACATTGACCAGCTGACTAACTGAGTCCTAGACTCTGTCTGTCTTGACTAAGAGTTAACTGCTGCTTAACCAGAGAACGCAGAAGACAATTTAGAACTGTCTGTCTTTAACTGAGAAGGAAGACATTAAAGCCTGCTACGAAGGAACAGGACGAGCATTTAGACTGTCTGTCTTTTAACCTGAGGAGACAGGAAACAGAGGACTTTTAGATCTGGTTGTCCTTTTCAACCTGAGGAACGGAAGAGACATAGACTGCCTACTGAGACGGACACATTGCTTAGACCCTTTTTTGCAAGCTAGAAGAGAACGGCCAGTAAGACATTTATGAACCTTCACTGTACTCTGTTAACCTGGAGGAAACAGGACAGAGACATTGTAGGACCCTGCGTCTTTTAACTAGACGACATAGAAGGACGTGCTAACCCGGGATCAGAAGAGCATTTAGACCTTCTGTAACTTTTAACCTGAGGAACAGCGACGAGACAATTATAGAACTGTCTGCTTTTAACCTGAGGAACAGGACAAGAGAAGGTTTAGACCTGTCTGTGCTTTTAACCTGGAGAATCAGGAAAACAAGAGCATTTTAGACTGGAGTGTGGGTACTTCTCATAACCTCGCAGGGTACATGGAACGCATTGACACGTCATTTTCAGTGATTCTTCGCATCTGTCTTTTACATTCTGAGGAACAGGTGATACAAGGTAGTATTAGAGACTTCTCACCTGCTTCGATTTAACTTCGAGCGCACAGGTAATCAGCGATCATTTTAGACCTTGTACTGTCCTTTTAACTTGAGGAGGTTATCTGGACTTCATAGTACATTGTAGACCTGTCTTGGTTCTGGTGTTGATAGTAGCTCTGGATTAGGAGAACGGTGGACAGATGATTGTTTTAATGTACGCTCGTGTCTTGTCTGTTTGTTAAGAGCCTGGTGAACAGTTGACGGTGACTATGTTGTGAGATACTGTCTTGGTTTTTATTATACCGTAGGACTAGGACAGAGAAGATTACAACTTTAGTACCTGTCTGTCTTTATACCTGAAGGCTGGAAAGAGACTATTTTCAACGAAACGCCTGTCTGCCCTATTTCTCACGCTGCAGGAAAGATAAGAGATACAAGAGACATTTAGACTGTTCTTGGTCTTCTTAGTAGACCTGAGGACGGGAGAAGGACACTATGTAGTACCTGTCTGTCCACTTTTTAACTCTGAGGACAGGAACAGAGACATTTAGACCTGTCCCTGTTTTTAAACCTGAGGAAAAGGAACAGAGTATCATTCACGACTGTCTGATCCCCTTTTTAACTGAGGCAAGCTTAGGACAGAAGGACATTTAGATCCCTATCTGTTATTTAACTTGAGGAAACAGGACAGAAGACATTTAGAATCCATCTGTCTTTTAATCCTGAGGGACAGGATCATCTCTCAAAACACAATACAGCCAAAAACACCATCATCAAAACATACTTACCCCGGTGAGGGATGACGCGCTATCGGCTAGAGCGTGGCACCCCGGGGGATACAACTCAAAAAAAGGCGGAGGAACAAGAAGAGAGTATCCTGTTTCTACACTAAGGTCTTAAAGACAGATGGACTCCTTAATGTCTCTGTCGTTCGTGTCTTCCTCTGGTGGTAAAAAGAAGAGACTGGGGTAGTTTTAATGTGTCTGCTGTCTGTTTCCGGTGGTAGTGATGATTGAGCATGTACATTGTTATGTGAACTGTTTGTCTGTCCTTGTGTTCCGTGGTCGAGTGTTGGGTTATTAGTAAGAGACGAGTGGTTGTGGTCTGTTAATATGTGTTGGCTGGTTCGTGTCGCTGTGGTTCGCTCTAGGGGTTTAAGTTAGTGATAGAGACGGTGGTTGCTAAAGTTGGTTTTCTGTTGTGCTTGTTTGTGGTTCGGTCGTGGTCATGGTGGGTTTTATTTTAAGACGAGACGTCTTAAGATGGTTCTGGTCCTGTGTTTCCTCTAGGTTGATGGCGGGTCAGGTGGATTAATGTCTTCTGTCGCTGTTCCTCAGGTTAAAGACAAGACTCGTGTTTGATATGTTGTTTGTTGTGTCTGTGTCTCGCTTAGGTGTTAAGGCTGGACAGTTCTTCTGGAAATAGTTGTGTGCTTCGTTGTCGTGGTTGTTCGTCTGCATGGTGTTAGTTGATTAGGGTAGCGTAGTAGTCGTTAAGGTTGTTCCTAAGGGTCTGTTCGGTGGGTGTTGTCTCTTGTCGCTTAGGTGTTAGATTGAGATCAGGGGGCTCGATTGTGTGGTTCTAAGAGTGTTTACTTTGTCCTAGGTTCCTTGGTCTTCAGGTTTAAAGACGACAGTTAGTTGGGTCTTAGGAAATTGGTATGGATGTTTCGTTGTCCTTGGTTGTCTGTGTCGTTAGGTATATAAAAGACAGGTGTGTGTGTTCTCGTTAAAAATGTCTCTGTCTGTTCCTCAGGTTACAAATTGACTCGATGGATCCTAAATGTCTCTGTCTCTGTTCCTGGGCAGGTTAAAAGCCAGCAGTTAGAATTCGTGTCTCTGGCTCGTCCTCCAGGTCTATTACAAGAACAGACAGGTCTTAAATGTCTCTGTCCTGGTTCCCTCGGTTAAAAGACTTGACCGTCCTATTGGATGTGATTGTTCCTGGGTTCACATCCATGTTGATTTAACAAAAATGGAGACACGATAGAGTTACTAAATGTTGCCTCATGGCTTATCTTCTGATTCCTCAGGATTCACCAAACAAGCACATGACTTCGTACTAATTAAATTGTTTCTGTCTGTATCCTTCGACGGTTAAAACGACAGACAGGTGGAAATGTATCTGTTCCTTTGTTCCATTTCCAGGTTTAAAGCAGACTTATTGTAACTCTAAAAATGGTCCTCTTCCTCGTTCTCCGGTTAAATAGACAGACAGGTCTAGGATTGTCTGACTGTCCATGTATACCCTCAAGGTTTCAAAGACAGACACGAGGTCTAAATGTCCGTCTGATTCCTCAGGTTAAATAGAACAGCCATTGATCTAAATGTTCTGTTTCTGTTCCTCACAGGTTTAAAAAGACCGATACCTCACCGTCTCCTAAATGTCTTCTGTCCTCGTTTCCTACAGGTTAAAAGACAGACTTGAGTCTTTGATATGTCTTCCTTGTTCCTGTTCCTGAAACGGAGTTAAGAAAGACAGAGCCATGGTCCTATCTTAGTATGTGTACTTTGTATCCTGTTCCTACAGGTTAGACACAGCATAGTGGGAAACCCTAAATGATTATCTCTGTTCCTTGATTTCCTCACAGGTTAACAAGACAGATTGTGAATCTAAAGTGTACACCTACATGTACTACTGTTCCTCAGGTTTAACAAGAATTAAGAAACCTAGTTCTCTATGTCTCTCTGTCCTTGTGTCCTCTTACGAGGGTTAACGAAAGACAGACAGTGGTCTAAACATGTCTCTGTCCTGTTTTCCTCAAAGGTCTCTACAAATTGATCAGTGTACAGCTATTTCCTAATGTCTTCTGTCCTGGTCTCTCAGTTATCTAATTAGTTACAGACACGCGTCTAACATGTCTTCGTATGCCTCCTGTTCCTCAGGTCTTCAAAAAGACAGACAGGTCCCTAATGTCCTCTGTCTGTTCCTCAGTGTATTTAAAGATCATCAGATAGTCTAAATGTCTCTGATCTTGATTCCCATCAGGTTAAAAGACAGACAGTCTAAATATGTCTTGTCCTGTTCCGCTCGGGTTAAAGACAGACCAGTCTAAATGTTCCTCTGTCTGTTCCCTCACCAAGAGGTTTAAAAGACAGACAGTCCTAAATGTCTTCTGTCCTGTTCCTCCAGGTTTAAAGTACAGATGGGTTCTAAAATGTCTCAGTCAATGTTCTCAGGTTAGGGTAAAAGACCGATCATTGTCCGTAGGATGTCTCTGTCTGTCCTCCTCAGTTGTTAACAAGACTCAATCCAGCACAGGTACCTAATGCCTCTTCCTGTCACTCTGTTGTCCCTCAGGTTAATATTAGCAGCCACACGACCGTAATATTCGCTCTCTGTTCCTGTTTCTCAGGTTAAAGACAGTTTACAGGTCTAATGTCTCTGTCCTGTTCTCAGGTTATAAAGACAGATTGGAATCTAAATGTCTCTGTCCTGAGTTTCTCAGGTATTGTAGAACAGACTAGACAGTTATATTATATGTCTCTGCTGTCCTGATATATACCATACAGAAGAGTATAGTAAAAGACCAGATGTAGATACTATTAGATGTGCTCTCTGCTTCCTGTTCTTGAGTGTAATAAACAGACAGACAGGTCACTAAATGTCTCTGTCCTGTTACCTTCAGGCTTAAAGAGATGGATCTAAATGTCCTCTGTCCTGTATTCCTCAGGTTATAAAGACAGACAAGGTCTAAATGTCTGCTGGGTCACTGTCTTTCGCGTCAGTGTTTGAAGCCAGCCTAAATGTCCTCTTAGTACTGGTCGCGTATTGTTTTGTCATTTCCATTTAGGATGTTCACATTGAGTTAGCTCTCACCTTCTCCAAGCGCATATCGAGGGCTTTTTGCGGTTTAAGTATTCATCAAATTACTTAATCACTTGGCTTCGTCCATTAAGGCCTGCGTTCTTAACGGCAGGATCCATACGATACAGCCCAATTCAGTCACATGAGACAAACGACACTACGTTCACGTTAATATATGCGGCAAGTTATTACCTTGATGCTGATTCTTCAAGTGGACAATACAGATTAACACCAGTAATGTGGAGGACATGAACTGCGTCCAGCTAATCTATAACGACTACAGAATGAGATTAGACCTCGTACACGGCCAATTTTCAGGTACAATTGCGAGAATGAGAAGAGGGAAGAAATGGAAAAAAACAGGGGTTTCAATTACACCATTGAATGTGAGAAAGACCATGAAAAGGGGACAAGTTACAAGCAGAATGAGAAGGAAGAGGACCATGAAAGGGACAATTACACCAGAATGCGAAGACATGGAAGGGACAATTAGGGCAGACCCAGAATCGGAGAAGAAACATAAGGGCACAAAATAGATACTCCTAGTAGAAATGCAAGAAGGGGCACACGACATGAAGGGACAATTACCCACGAATGAGTTTAAGGCGAGTTGAAGACATGAAGGGACAGTTATTACAGCAGAATTTAGAAGAGAAGGGGAGACATAGAAAGGCGTATTCTATTTTACAGGATGTAACACACACCCTTAGAGAATGAGCAGACATTGATATTATTTAAGGAACCAAATTAAATACCCCAGATGAATTGAGACAGAAGACATGAACGGACAATTACACCAGAATGAGAAGGGGAAGACCATGTTAAGGGCAGCACTTACACCAGAATGCAGAAGACATGAAGGCACCAATTACAAACCAGAAATGAGACGAACATGAACAGAACAAATAGTTTTGTGCATTCCCTACAAATGGCTACTAATAGTGTTTGACGCACAGTACCACGGTGTTCATCCTTATACTTGGTTGGACATGGAAAATCAGAACGTGTTTAGGCGTTCACAGGGGGGGACGCGTCTGAAATGAATGATCCAGCCGTGTGTGACCGATCTTTCACGCACTCATCTCTGATAGACTTTGTATTACTTGTCCAAACGTCTTTTTCTGGGGCGACTGGCAACTCTCGCAGGATGCTGTCCAATACGGCTCCAGAGGTCAGATTCAAGCGGCCGTGAGGTTCCTCACCTGAGGAGTCAAACGAGAGTTCTGGGTGGGCCGGGCCAGAGAACACTAGACTTTGACGGGTGTTCAGTGATCTCAGACTTGATTTCAAAAGTACACAAGCTAGACCAGCGTTACGCGAACGAGAAGTACCTGGTGCACTGGGTTCGTCATTCGATTGTCTCTGCTATTTTCAACAGGGAACTTGGGATATTGCTCATACTGTTTAGCTAGGATAGGTGTTGTTCATGTGCCACAGGCCTAGCTAGGAAAGTTACTTCCATGTTTCTGAAGCTTCACAAGTGCTTCAGCCGGTTCTGTCACCGTCATTTATCTGGCGAGGACCTGTATTGCTCGAATTTTCTTTCTTGGGTGTGGGCGTCCGTTGGTTTCCAACGGCGAACTAAGAATTGACCTGTGAAAGAGGACAGTCGTTTTGGATAATTGTGTTAGCTGAGCGTCTATTAAAATGGGGAATAGACTGTTTAGCGCCTATTGACGATTCTTATAAATTACTTGTGATTGTGCTCTTCTCCCACACTTCTACCTCTCCCACCCATTTTCCAGACTGCTGGAAAACTAGCTTTCCTACCCCAAGGCCATCAGACTGCTGAACAGCTTCTACCCCAAAGCCATGAGACTGCTGACAGCTTCTACCACCCAAGCCATGAGATGCTGAAACTTCCTTACCCCAGCCATCACGAGCTGCTGAAACAGCTTCTACCCGCCCGAAGCCATCAGACTGCTGATACCAGCTTTCTAACCCCTTCACAAGGCATCAGACTGCTGAACAGCTTTCTACCGCCCAGCCATCAGACTGCTGAACATTGCTTCTACGTTCGCCCCAAACCATCAGACCTGCTGTAGCAGTCTTCTACCCTTCCACACCATTAGACTGCTTGACTCCGTTTCTCTTTTACCTCTACCATTCCGCATTCAGCTGGTGAAGCAGCTTCTACCTGTTCAACGTCCACACCATTTTAAAGGACCATTCATGCACATGTTCTTACCATGCTTTCTACCTTATATCCACTTCCAAAGCATTAGACGTGATAGAAAGGCTTTCCTATACCACCCAAATACGCAGTATCAGACTGCTGAACAGTCCCCCACTTTCTTACACCCCCAAACCATTAGACTAGCCTTGCATCAGCTTCTACCCACCCCATGACCAATTAGACTGCTGATACAGCTTCTACCAGATCTCGCACGCTAACGCTATCAGACTGCTGCAGCTTCTACCCCCAAACCATTAGACTGGTGAAACAGGCTTCTACCCCCAAAACCATCAGACTGCTGAACGCTTCTACCCCAACCCATGAGACTAGCTCAGCACCACCCAAACATCTTAGACTGCAAGTGAACAGCTTCTACCCCCAAAGCCATGAGACTGCTGACAGCTTTCTACCTCCAAACCATTCAAGTATCGCTGAACAGTTCTACCCCAAGCCATGAGACTGCTGAAACAGCTTCTACCCCCAAACCATCAGACTGCTGAACAGCTTTCTACCCCAAGCCATTAGACTGCTTAACAGCTTCTTATACCCCCAAACCATTAGACTGCTGAACAGCTTCTACCCCAAGCCATTAGACTGTTTGAACAGCTTCTACCCCAAGCCATACTAGACTGCTGAACAGCTTCTACCCACCAAGCATTAGACTGTTGAACAGCTTCTACCCCAACAAATAACACTAACAACCATAGACTGCTGAACAGCTCTACCCCAAGCCATTAGACTGTGAACAGCTTCTACCCCCCAAACCATTAGACTGTTGAACAGCTTCTACCCAAGCCATAGACTGTCTGAAACGCTTTCTACAACCAGCCTTAGACTGCTGAACAGCTTCTAACCACACTAAGCACAAGCCATCAGACTTGCTGAAGACAGCTTCTACCCCGCAAACCAACTTAAACTGCTGAATCAAAGCTTCTACCCCCAAAGCATGTAGACTGCTGAACAGCTTCTACCCCCAAGCATCAGACTCGCTGAACAGCTTCTACCCCCAAGCCATCAGACTGCTGAACAGCTTCTACCCCCAAGCCATTAGACTGGTGAACAGCTTCTACCGCCCTATTGCCATTTATGACTTGTGACAGCAGCTTCTACCCCAGCCATTAGACTGCTGTAACAGCTTCTACCCCAAGCACAGACTGCCTGAAACAGCTTCTACCCCAAGCCATTAGACGTACTGAACAGCTTCTACCCACTAGCCATTAGACTCGCCTGAACACGCTTTCTACCCCCAACGCATCAGACTGCCTGCTGAAACAGCTTCTACCCCAAACCATCAGACTGCTGAAAAGAATGGCTCTCTAAGTAAGCATTCACCCCTCCTTGAAGGTCCGACCACATGTGGAGAAGAAGGGTTTTCCTAGATGAGTTCCCGAGTGGCACAGCGCGTTTAAGGTACTACAGACCCTGGTTCGATTCCAGCTAGTTCACAGCGGTCTACAGGCACTGCATCTCATGCATGGGCATCCACATCACTAGACCTTGGTTACGATTCCAGGCTGTATCACAACCGGCCGTGATTGGGAGACCCATAGGCGGCGCACAATTGCCCCAGCGTTGTCCGGTTGGCCGTTATTGTAAATACAATTTGTTGTTAAATGACTTGCCTAGTTAAATAATGGTCAAATAAATGAGCTAACTCAGCGTTTCCCAAACTCTGTCCTGGCAGCGCTCAGTACATAAAAACGCAACAGAACTTTAAATTAAAGAAAACTGTGCTGTACTGAACGACCATTGAAAAACGGTGAGGGGTTCTGGCTTCAAAATTGCCCCGCTGCTTTAACAACATCAATCACCGCTTACAAACCAAACCCGACACACCCACGACGGACCAAACAAGTCTGTCAATAACGTTTTGGGAAAACGTGTCGTTCAGTACAAACGTTACGCACCGTACAAACGTTCAAACGAACTGAACGCACCCCTTGGGGATGAAGGTTTATTTTTTGTCCTTCCGCTACACAGCTGAATCAAATAATAATAATTGAGTTGACTAACGTTATTTAAATCAGCTGTGTGGTACTAACGTTAGGACCAAAACTAAACTGTTCACCAGGGATCTAGTCACACCAACTGGTCTAGCTAACTAACTAGGTAACACATGGTATAAAAACAAAAAGTTTATAAGCATAGCTAGCTAAGCAAACTGGTAACACGGGAGTTAACGTAGCTATCTTAATGCGGACGGAGTATAGAAACCTGTTTTGGGTTCGACAAGATGCTAACGTTAGCTAGTTAGCTAACTGCATTTGTGAGCAAACGTTACTCACATTGAAGGATGTCTCTGATCTCACAGAAATCAGTGTCCTGTTCATTCTTTGAAAGCCTCAAACGCCACAGATACATAATAATCCACCATCCACGATTAACAACACATTCCACATCTAGTCCGCGGTCCACACTCGCCTCCATGTTTTGGTTTTGCCGCCAATCAACGAAGTAAACAAACTTATCTCATCTGCCGCGCTGGTTAGTGTTTAGTCACACCTTCCGTCTGTCCACCTTACGCTCCACCTTACGACTACATTACCACCCGTCAATGACGTCATCGCGGCAAACGATTACCATTCATTTAGAATAGTGATTTTTAATGGTTATTGACTAATTTATAGAGATTTTTTTTGGAATATTGGATTTTTTAAGTAAAAAATATATTGCATTTGGCGACAGATTTTTTTGTTTTTGTGTATATAACATTTACCAGACAGAAATGAAGAAATGAACCGACTTAATTCAAAATGTTTTTTTTTCATTTTAGTAACATCCTTCATTTGTAAATTCATGGGTCTCATCATGAAAGTAAAACATTTAAATACTTAACTCGCTCCAAAATAACTTCAGAGTCCACACTCGTACAACATGTGTATAATAGCTTCCCTTTATCACAGAAAAGGCGAAAGTCCGCATGTAGCAAGTTATGAAGAGGTATATTTCGTGCAAGATTTTCAAGTGAATTTTGTTTTACTTTATTTGAATATACAAATGTTATGGAGGGGCAAGCACAGCTTTATCTTCCATTCAATTTCAGGAATATTTTGCATTCCAGAAAGAATTCCCTCTAGGAGGGATCTTGGTGGTTGAGTTCAGTCATCTTCAGAATGTATTACAATCTTCTTATCCAGCAGGGGCAACCTTTCACATACATGAAGCATCGTATGTCTTGACATGTTCTCTCCAAAGCAAAAATGCCAATTGAATTAATTAAGTCCTGAAGGTATTGGTTTGAATATATCGAATTACATTCGTACTGTTTTTTGTGTGTAACTAACTCAGCGTTTCCCAAACTCTGTCCTGGGCAGCGCTCAGTACATAAAAACGCAACAGAACTTTAAATTAAAGAAAACTGTGCTGTACTGAACGACCAATTGAAAAACGGTGAGGGGTTCTGGCTTCAAAAATGCCCCGCTTGCCTTTAACAACATCAATCACCGCTTCAAACCAAACCCGACACACCCACCGAACGGACCAAACAAGTCTGTCCAATAACGTTTTGGGAAAACGTGTCGTTCAGTACAAAACGTTACGCACCGTAGCAAACGTTCAAACGAACTGAACGCACCCCTTGGGGATGAAGGTTTATTTTTTGTCCTTCCGCTACACAGCTGAATCAAATAATAAATATTGAGTTGACTAACGTTATTTAAATCAGCTGTGTGGTACTAACGTTAGGACCAAAACTAAACTGTTCACCAGGGATCTAGTCACACCAACTGGTCTAGCTAACTAACTAGGTAACACATGGTATAAAACAAAAAGTTTATAAGCATAGCTAGCTAAGCAAACTGGTAACACGGGAGTTAACGTAGCTATCTTAATGCAGAGACGGTATAGAAACCTGTATTGGGTTCGKCAAGATGCTAACGTTAGCTAGTTAGCTAACTGCATTTGTGAGCAAACGTTACTCACATTGAAGGATGTCTCTGATCTCACAGAAATCAGTGTCCTGTTCATTCTTGAAAGCCTCAAACGCCACAGATACATAATAATCCACCATCCACCGATTAACAACACATTCCACATCTAGTCCGCGGTCCACACTCGCCTCCATGTTTTGGTTTTGCCGCCACATCAACGAAGTAAACAAACTTATCTCATCTGCCGCGCTGGTTAGTGTTTAGTCAACCTTCCGTCTGTCCACCTTACGCTCACCTTACGCACCACGTCAATGACGTCATCGCGGCAAACCGATTACCATTCATTTAGAATAGTGATTTTTAATGGTTATTGACTAATTATAGAGATTTTTATGAAATATTGGATTTTAAGTAAAAAATATATTGCATTTGGCGACAGATTTTTTTGTTTTTGTGTATATAACATTTACCAGACAGAATGAAGAAATGAACGACTTAATTCAAATGTTTTGTTTTCATTTTGTTTCAATTTTAGTAACCCTCCTTCATTGTAAATACAGGTGTCTCATCATGAAAGTAAAACATTTAATACTTAACTCGCTCCAAAATGAAACTTCAGAGTCCACACTCGTACAACATGTAGTATAATACGCTGCCCTTTATCCACAGAAAAGGCGGAAGTCCGCATGTTGAGGAAGTTAGCTGCAAGGGTATGATTTCAGTTGCGATTTTCAGTGAATTTCTTTTTTACTTTATTTTGATTATCACAAAATGTATGAGGGAGCAACCAAGCTTTCTTCTCATTCATTTCAGGACTATTTGCATTCCAGAAGAATGTCCCTCTAGGAGGGATCTGTGGTTGGAGTCAAGTCATCTTCAGGAATAGATATTATTACTTATCCCGCAGTGGGCAACCTTTCAACATACAATTGAGGCATTACTTTCTGACAATGTTCTGTCACAAAAGCAAAAATGCGATTGGAAATTAATTAATTCCTAGAAGGTATTGGTTTGAATCATCGAGATTAATTCGTACTGTATTCTTACGAAACTATCGTAGGTTTATACAATGTAAACCTATATTTAGGTACTTAATTTTTGTAAAACTCAAATTCATATGTAGTGAGGGGTGAGTTTTTTTTTTGATTTTTTCAAAACTTTTGTTATTATGTTTTCTTCAGATAAAAATACGTGTAGTTTATGTCCTAAGTATTTGTTTTGTGGTCATTATAAATATACTATTATAACCATTTATGTCATGAAGGGCGGAGGCACTTGGTCATCCAGCGTTGGGCAAATGAACGGTCAGATTTGATTTATTTTAGCAGGTTAGGAGAAAACGCTGCTGGTTGCTGTGTTTGTTTGCCGCGCGGAGACGTATAGCGCGCTCGACATAAAGGACACCAATCTTTAGATTTCCTTGGTGTTCCGTCATGATTCCTTGAATAATCTGATGGTATGAATCTAACATTATTCTATCAGATTCAAATTCAATGCATACTTGGTTCACATCACAGTTTGCACAGCGGAAATAAATGGAACGCCAAATACGCCATCATTATTTTTAAAATCAGGCTTTAC
>NW_019947068.1:15347-25229 GCF_002910315.2 Salvelinus sp. IW2-2015 | reverse complement strand
TTTCTGACTGACGCTACTGAATATTCTCCTGAACGCTCCTTGAAAATTCTCTGAACTCTTCAGTAGAGTTCAGTAGAGTAGAATATTCAGTAGAGTTCAGTAGAGTAGAATATTCAGTAGCGTTCAGTAGAGTACAGTTCAGTAGAGTACAGTACAGTACTATACAGTTCAGTAGTGTTCAGTTCAGTACTATACAGTTCAGTAGTGTTCAGTTCAGTACTATACAGTTCAGTACAGTAGAGTACAATAGTGTTCAGTTCAGTACTATACAGTAGAGTAGAGTTCAGTGTTGTATTTATTATGGATCCCCATTAGTTCCTGCCAAGGCAGCAGCTACTCTTCCTGGGGTTTATTATGGATCCCCATGAGTTCCTGCCAAGGCAGCAGCTACTCTTCCTGGGGTTTATTATGGATCCCCATTAGTTCCTGTCAAGGCAGCAGCTACTCTTCCTGGGGTTTATTATTGATCCCCATTAGTTCCTGGAACAGGGGCAGAAGGTCTGTCGAGTCTCCTCTATCTGTTCTAGGATCCTTACTGCGGATCTTCTCTCTCTCTCTCTCTTCCCTCCCAGGGCTGGCTGGACCCGGCCAACACCATGAGTTTGGATTGACTTTAAGAAGTGGTTACGGGACGGATCCTCCATCGCTTGGGGTTCCTGAAGAGAAAAGAGGAGCGGAGTTCCCTTCAAAGTTTTAATTTCCTGTCCTCCGTGAACCTCACAAAGGCATTCGGTGAGCTCCTAGATAGATAGTATACCAGGGTGAGTCTGCCTTAGATGAGATAGTATACCAGGGTGAGTCTCCTAGATAGATAGTATACCAGGTGAAGTCTCCTAGATGATACTATACCAGGGTGAGTCTCCTAGATAGTAGATATACCAGGGTGGAGGTCTCTTAGATAGACTTAGTAGTATACAGGGGTGAGTCTCCATAGATAAAATAATACCCAGGGATGAGTCTCTAGATAGATAGTATACCAGGGTGAGTCTTCCTAGGAGTAGAATAGTATACCAGGCGGTGAGTCTCCTAATAGAATAGATATACCAGGAGTGAGTCTCCTAGATAGATCAGTCGGATACCAGGTGAGTCTCCCTAGATAGATAGTATACCCAGGGTGAGTCCTCCTCAGATGGAGATTAGTATACCACGGGTGAGGTCTCCTAGCGCGATAGTTATTACCAGGGTAGTCTCACTAGATAGATAGTTATACCACGGGTGAGGTCTCCGTAGAGGTAGATAGTATTCCAGGTGAGTCCTAGATAGATCAGTATACCAGGGTGAGTTCTCCTGAGAAAGATAGTATACCAGGGTGCAGTCTCCTTTAAGAATGTTAAGATAGTATACCATGGTGGTTCTCTAGATTAGATAGTATAACCAGGGTGAGGTCTCCTAATAGTAGTATTACCCAGGTGAGTCTCCTAGTAGAAGTATAGCCAGGGGTAGCTTCCTAGTACATATAGTCATACCAGGTGAGTCTCCCTAAGATAGAAGGAGTATATACCAGGGTGAAGTCTCCCTAGATAGATAGTAACAGGGTTTGAGGTTCTCCTAGTAGATGATTATTACCAGGGTGATCGTCCTAGATTCAGATTAGTCTTTTACCCAGGGTGGTCTTCCTAGAGAGATTATATACCAGGGGGAGTCTCCTAGAGAGATAGTATTACCAGGGTGAGTCTCCTAGAGAGATTAGTATTTACAGGTGAGTCCTCTAGAGAGAAGATACCAGGGTAGTCTCCTAGGTAGATAGCCTATTGACCAGGGTGGGTCCCTAGAATAGATAGTATACCAGGGTGGAGCTTCTACGGTAGATAGTATACCAGCGGTTGGGTCTCCTAGGATAGATATTATAAGGGTGAGTCTCCCTAGACTAATATATATATAATCTAGGAGGACTCTCCCATTCAACCCCAACTCTGTAATATACCCCTCCAGATAGAGAACGGAAGGACTCCATTCAACCCCAAACTCTGTAATATTACCCTCAGAGTAGAGGAGGAAGGGGACTCCAGTTCAAACGCCCCCTAAATACCTCAGATGAGGAGGGCTCCATCCCACTTGTAATATACCCCCCAGATAGAGAGATGACTCCGTTTCAAACCCCAACTCTGTTAATATACCCCTCAGAGTAGAGAGGAAGGAACTGTCCATTAACCCCAACGTCTGTAATATACCCTCAGATAGAGAGGGAAGGCTGCCATTTTCACCCCACACTCTGTAATTAACCCCTCAGATAGAGAGAAGGGACTCCATTCAACCCCAATCTGCTATATACCCCTCAGATAGAGAGGAAGACCCTTCAACCCAACTCTGTAATATACCCTCAGATAGAGAGGAAGGGCTCCTTCAACCAACTCTGTAATATACCCTCAGATAGAAGAGGAAGGACTCATTCAAACCCCAACTCCTGTAATATACCCCTAGATAGAGAGGAAGGGCTCCATTCAACCCCAACTCTGTAATATACCCCTCAGATAGAGAGGAAGGACTCCATTCAACCCCAAACTCTGATATACCCCTCAGATAGAGAGGAAGGGCTCCATTCAACCCCACTCTGTAATATACCCCTCAGATAGAGAGGAGGGGCTCCATTCAACCCCAACTCTGTAATATACCTCAGTAGAGAGGAAGGACTCCATTCAACCCCAACTCTGTATATACCCCTCAGATAGAGAGGAGGGGCTCCATTTCAACCCCAACTCTGTAATATACCCCTCAGATAGAGAGGAAGGGCTCCATTAACCCCAAACTCTGTAATATACCCTCAGATAGAGAGGAAGGACTCCATTCAACCCCAAACTCTAGTTAACTATAACCCCTCAGATAGAGAAGGAAGGGCTCAATTCAACCCAACTCTGTAATATACCCCTCAGATAGAGGAGGAAGGACTCCATTCAACCCCAACTCTGTATATACCCTCAGATAGAGAGGAAGGACTCCATTCAAACCCCAACTCTGTAAATTACCCTCAGATAGAGAGGAAGACTCCATTCAACCCCAACTCTGTAATATACCCTCAGATAGAGAGGAAGGGCTCCATTCAACCCCAACTCTGTAATATTACCCCTCAGATTAGAGAGGAAGGCTCCATTCAACCCCAACTCGTATAATATACCTCTCAGATAGAGAGGAAGGGCTCCATCAACCCCACTCTGTAATTATACCCTCAGATAGAGAGGAAGGACTCCATTCACCCCAACTCTGTATATACCCTCAGAATAGAGAGGAAGGCTCATTCAACCCCAACTCTGTAATTACCCCTGCAGGAATAGAGAGAAGGGCTCCATTCAACCCCAACTCTGTAATATACCCTCAGATAGAGAGGAAGGGCTCCATTCACCCCAACTCTTAATATACTTCAGATCAGAGAGGAAAGGGCTCCAGTTCAACCCCAACTCTGATTAACTATACCCCTCAGATAGAGAGAAGGGACTCATTCAACCCAACTTTGTAAATATCCCCTCAAATAGAGAGGAAGGGCTCCATTAACCCCAACTCTGTAATATACCCCTCAGATAGAGAGGAGGACTCCATTCAACCCCAACTCTGTAATATACCCCTCAGATAGAGAGGAAGGGCATCCCATTCAACCCCAACTCTGTAATATCACCCCTCAGATAGAGAGGAAGGCTCATTCAACCCCAACTCTGTATATTACCCTAGATAGGAGTAGGGGTACATTCAACCCAACTCTGTAATATACCCCTCAGATAGAGAGGAAGGACTCCATTCACCCCAACTCAAACCCCTCAGATAGAGAGAAGACTCCATCACCCACTTCGTAATATACCCCTCAGATAGAGATGAGGTCACACCTAACTCTGTATATACCAAACGCGGGGAACGTTGATTGATCGATGTATGCATGTTTACCGTGAAGGCAGCTTCACAACGCCGGACATTGCGCTGTACATTTCAATGGCGCTATAGATCGGATCGTCCGATACGCATGAATGGAGCCTGAAGAATTTTATATTACTGAGAGAGATCATCCAATAGAGAGAACTTGAGCTTTGAATTGATTTACTGACTCCATTTGGTTTTCCTCTCTCCATCCACCCCCTCTCCCTCTCCCCCTCTCCTCCTCCTCCTCTAACTTCTCCCTCCTCTCTCCATTCACCCCCCTCTCTAACTTTCCCTCCTCTCCTCCATCCACCCCTCTCTTAACTCTCCCTCCTCTCTCCTCCACCCCCTCTCTAACTTCTCCCTCCTCTCTCCATCACACCCTCTCTAACTTCTCCCTCCTCTTCTCCATCCACCCCCTCTCTAACTTCTCCCTCCTCTCTCCATCCACCCTTCTACTTCTCTCCCTCTCTCCATCACACCCTCTCCTTCTCCTCCTCTCTCTCCCCTCTCTCTTCAGAGTGTTGGTGTATACTGCTGCATGTCGTAGCCAGGCGCGGGGACTGTCAGTGTGTGTGTGTAAGCGCTTCACCTTCCAGTGTGCCATCTGTCACGTGGCTGTACGAGGCCTCTAACTTCTGTCTGAGCTGTGGTCACGGGGACACACTCCACATGGATGGAGTGTTCACGAACACAGACGAAATGTCCTACAGGGGGGGCTGCCGGCTGTCACTGTCTGCTACAGACGCACCTTCTGAGAGAGGAACACACACTGTCTGCTACAGAGCACCTTCTGAGGAGGGACACACACCACGTCTGCTACAGAGCACTTCTGAGAGAGACACACACGCGACTACGCAGCCACACCAACAAACACAAACCACACACACACACACACAAACACACACACACAGCAGTCCATTCATTTTTGATCCTGAAAGCGGTGCAGCTGGAGAGGTTGTATGATGAGATGTTGCAGTAGAGTTTGTTATGAAGGCCTTAATGCCGTTGATGTTCCCCAACAATAAACGTCTGATTAATACTTGAAGAGGATTTAACTGTTGTTTGTCTGAAACAACTCTGCCTGTCACTTAATATGCAACAGATGAAACTTATGAAAAGACCGTATGGTGCCATGGATGGCAGATACATTCATGCCATAACAAATCTGACTATTGTGACATGCGCGATCAAACAGTGTAGTAGACCTCACAGTGAAAATGCTGAATACAACAGGTGTAGTAGACCTACAGTGAAACTGCTGAATACAACAGGTGTAGTAGACCTCACAGTGAAATGCTGAAACATACAGGTTGTAGTAGACCCACAGTGAAATGCGCTGAATACAACAGGTGTAGTAGACCTCTACAGTGAAATGCTGAATACAACAGGTGTTGTAAGTAGTACGTACTCACAGTGAAATTGCTGAATACAACAGGTGTAGTGACTCCACAGTGAAATGCTGAATAAACAGGTGTTAGAAGACACTTCCAGTGAAATGCCTGAATACACAGTGGTAGTAGACTTCAAGTGAAATGCTGAATACAACAGGGGTAGTAGACCTTACAGTGAAATGCTGTAATAACAACAGGTGTAGGTAGACCCTCACAGTGAAATGCTTGAATACAACAGGTGTATAGACCTCACAGTTGAAATGCTGAATACACAGGTGTAGTTAGACCTTACCGTGAAACGTGAATACAACAGGTGATAAGTAGAGAACACTCACAGTGAACTTGATTCCCATATGAGCTTACTGCTAACTGGACAGTTTACTGGGTCCTCTCCCAATGCTTACTGCTAACAGGACAGTTACTAGTCCTCTCCCAATGCTTAGTGCTAACAGGACAGTTACTGGTCCTCTCCCATGCTTAGTGCTAACAGGGACAGTTTACTGGTCCTCTCCCAATGCTTAGTGCTAACAGGACAGTTACTGGTCCTCTCCCAATGCTTAGTGCTAACAGGACAGTTACTGGTTCCTTTCCCATATGCTGAGTGCAACAGGACAGTTACTGGTCCTCTCCCAATGCTTAGTGCTAACAGGACAGTTACTAGTTCCTCTCCCAATGCTTAGTGCTAACAGGACAGTTACTGGTCCTCTCCCATGCTTAGTTGCTAACAGGACAGTTACTGGTCTCTCCCAATGCTTATGCTAACAGGACAGTTACTGGTCCTTCTCCCAATGCTTAGTGCTAACAGGACAGTTACTGGTCCTCTCCCAATGCTTAGTTAACAGGACAGTTACTGGTCCTCTCCCAATGCTTAGTGCTAACAGGACAGTTACTGGTCCTCTCCCAATGCTTAGTGCTAACAGACAGTTTACTGGTCCTCTCCCAATGCTTAGTGCTAACAGGACAGTTACTGGTCCTCTCCCATGGTCTAGTGCTAACAGGACAGTTACTGGTCCTCTCCCAGTGCTTAGTGCTAACAGGACAGTTACTGGTCCTCTCCCAATGCTTAGTGTACGGACAGTTACTGGTCCTTCATGCTAGTGCTAACAGGACAGTTACTGGTCTCTCCCAGTGCTTAGTGCTAACAGGACAGTTACTGGTCCTCTCCCAATGCTTAGTGCTAACAGGACAGTTACTGGTCCTCTCCCAATGCTTAGTGCTACAGGACAGTTACTGGTCCTCTCCCAATGCTTAGTTGCTAACAGGACAGTTAACTGGTCCTCTCCCAATTCGCTTAGTGCTAACAGGACAGTTTACTGGTCCTCTCCCAATGCTTAGTGCTAACAGGACAGTTACTGGTCCTCTCCCAATGCTTAGTGCTAAGCAGGACAGTTACTGGTCCTCTCCCAAGTGCTTAGTGCTAACAGACAGTTACTGGTCCTCCCATCTAGTGCTAACAGGACGTTACTTGCTCTCCCAGTGCCTTAGGCTAACAGGACAGTTACTGGCCTCTCCCATGCTTTGTGGCTAACAGGACAGTTACTGGTCCTCTCCAATGCTTAGTGCTAACAGGACAAGGTCTTTCACTGTGCCAGTGGTCCTCTCCCAATGCTTAGTGCTAACAGGACAGTTACTGGTCCTCTCCCAATGCTTATTGCTTAACAGGACAGTACTGGTCCTTCCAGTGCTTAGTGCTAACAGGACAGGTTATGGTCCTCTCCCAATGCTTAGTGCTAACAGGACAGTTACTGGTCCTCTCCAATGCTTAGTGCTAACAGACAGTTACTGGTCGTCCCATAAACTAAATATTGGAGGAAGAAGATTTCTGTTAGTGATTCATGTGCCATATTTGTTATAGAAATAAATGTTTTCTGTTTGTTTGTTGTCATCTGATTTGAAATGGTCTGTTTTAGTTAAACAGGAAACAGGAAGGGCCAAGGTTACAAAGCCATGGTCTCTACCATACCCCACATTTCTCCTGCTATATTTGTCATTTCATATGAAAGTGATCCAGCATATGTTGACTGGATATAAACATTCAGTAGAGTAGAGTAATATTCAGTAGCGTTCAGTAGAGTATTCATAGTAACAGTACTATACAGTCAGTAGAGAGAGTTCAGTACAGTAGAGTATTCAGTAGAGTTCAGTAGAGTAGAGTATTCAGCTAGTAGAGTAGAAGTATTCAGTAGAGTTCAGTAGAGTAGAACATTCAGTAGAGTTCAGTAGAGGTAAATTCAGTAGTCAGTAGAGTATTCAGTAGAGTCGTCTATAGAATATTCAGTAGAGTTCAGTATAGAGTACGAGTATTCAGTAGAGTATTCGAGTCAGAAGTTTCCAGTAGAGTAGATCAGTAATTCAGTAGAGTTCAGTAGAGTAAGAGTATCAGTAGAGTTCAGTAAGATAGAACATTCAGTAAGTAGAAGTAAGAGTTCAGTAGAGTAGACTATTCAGTAGAGTTCAGTAGAGTAGAACATTCAGTAGAGTCAGTAAAAGAAGAGTATTTCAGTAGAGTTCCCTAGGAGAAAGAGTATTCAGTAGAGTCAGGAGAATTCCATAGGTTCAGAGATATTCAGTAGTGTTCAGTAGAATATTCAGTAGAGTTCAGATTAGAAGTATTCAGTAGATTCGAGTAGATATTCAGTAGAGTTCAGTAGAAGTATTAGTAGGTTCAGTAGATAGACTATTCAGTAGAGTTAGAGAGTAGAAATTCAGTAGAGTTCAGCTAGAGTAGATATTCAGTAGAAGTATTCACAGTAGAAATTCAGTTCAGGTAGAGAATATTCAGTAGAGTTCAGGAGAATATTCAGTCAGTGTCAGTAGAATATTCAGTAGTCGGTTTCAGTAGAATATTCAGTTAGCGTTTCAGTAGAATATTCAGTAGCGTTCAGTAGAATATTCAGTAGTGTTTCAGTAGAAAAAAGTATTACAGTCGTTTCAGATAGAGATATTCAGTAGTGTTCAGTTCAGAATATTCAGTTAGACGTTCCAGTTAGAATATTCAGTAAGGCAGTAGAATATTCCAGTAGACGTTCAGGGAATATTCAGTGCGTTCCAGGCAGATATTCGCAGTAGCGTTCAGTAGCAATATTCTACCGCGACATGGTAGACCGCAGAATGAGTCTCCCCAAGGCAGTAGGTTCAGCTAGAATATCGAGTAGCGTTCAGTAGAATATTCAGTAGAGTTCAGTAAGTAGAATATTCAGTATAGTTCAGTAGGTAGAATATTCAGTAGCGTTCGTAGAGTACAGTTAGTAGGTACAGTACAGTACTATACAGTTCAGTAGTGTTCAGTTCAGTACTATACAGTTCAGTAGTGTTCAGTTCAGTACTATACAGTTCAGTACAGTAGAGTACAATAGTGTTCAGTTCAGTACTATACAGTAGAGTAGAGTTCAGTGTTGTATTTATTATGGATCCCATTAGTTCCTGCCAAGGCAGCAGCTACTCTTCCTGGGTTTATTATGGACCCCATGAGTTCCTGCCAGGCAGCAGCTACTCTTCCTGGGGTTATTATGGATCCCATTAGTTCCTGTCAAGGCAGCAGCTACTCTTCCGGGTTTATTATTGATCCCCATTAGTTCCTGCAAGGCAGCAGCTACTCTTCCTAGGGTTTATTATGATCCCCATTAGTTCCTGCCAAGGCAGCAGCTACTCTTCCTGGGGTTATTTATGGATCCCCATTAGTTCCTGTCAAGGCAGCAGCTACTCTTCCTGGGTTTATTATGATCCCCATTAGTTCCTGCCAAGGCAGCAGCTACTCTTCCTGGGGTTTATTATGGATCCCCATTAGTTCCTGTCAAGGCAGCAGCTACTCTTCCTGAGGGTTTATTATTGATCCCATTAGTTCCTGCAAGGCAGCAGCTACTCTTCCTGGGGTTTATTATGGATCCCCATTAGTTCCTGTCAAGGCAGCAGCTACTCTTCCTGGGATTTATTATGGATCCCCATTAGTTCCTGTCAAGGCAGCAGCTACTCTTCCTGGGGTTTATTATGGATCCCATAGTTCCTGCAAGGCAGCAGCTACTCTTCCTGGGGTTTATTATGGATCCCATTAGTTCCTGCCAAGGCAGCAGCTACTTTCCTGGGGTTTATTATGGATCCCATTAGTTCCTGTCAAGGCAGCAGCTACTCTTCCTGGGGTTTATTATGGATCCCCATTAGTTCCTGCCAAGGCAGCAGCTACTCAAATTTATTTATCAAGCCCTTCTTACATCAGCTGATACTCAAAGTGCTGTACAGAAACCCAGCCTAAAACCCAAACAGAAAGCAATGCAGGTGTAGAAGCACGGTGGCTGGGAAAACTCCCTAGAAAGGCCAACCTAGGAAGAAACCTAGAGAGGAACCAGGCTATAGGGGTGGCCAGTCCTCTTCTGGCTGTCCGGGTGGAGATTATAACAGAACAGATAGAGAAGAGCATACTTAAATTCACACAGGACCCCGGATAAGACAGGAGAAGTACTCCAGATATAACAGACTGACCCTAGCCCCCCGACACATGAACTACTGCAGCATAAATACTGGAGGCTGAGACAGGAGGGGTGGGAGACACTGACCCTGTTCGATGATACCCCCGACAGGGCCAAACAGGAAGGATATAACCCACCCACTTTGCCAAAGCACAGCCCCCACACCACTAGGGGAAATCTTCAAA
>NW_019947068.1:0-15322 GCF_002910315.2 Salvelinus sp. IW2-2015 | reverse complement strand
CCAAGGCAGCAGCTACTCTTCCTGGGGTTTATTATGGATCCCCATTAGTTTCCTGTCAAGGCAGCAGCACTCTTCCTGGGTTTATTATTTGATCCCCATTAGTCCTGCCAAGGCAGCAGGCTACTCTCCTATCTCTCTCTTTAACCACCAACTTACTCCTGAGACAAGGCCGAGTATAGCCCACAAAGATCTCCCCCACGGCACAACCCAAGGGGGGGCGCCAACCCAGACAGGAAGATCACGTCAGTAACTCAACCCACTCAAGTGACGCACCCCTCCTAGGGACGGCATGGAAGAACACCAGTAAGCCAGTGACTCAGCCCCTGTAATCGGGTTAGAGGCAGAGAATCCCAGTGGAGAGAGGGGAACCGGCCAGGCAGAGACAGCAAGGGTGGTGTGTCGCTCCAGTGCCTTTCCGTTCACCTTCACACTCCTGGGCCAGACGACACTCAATCATAGGACCTACTGAAGAGATGAGTCTTCAATAAAGTCTTAAAGGTTGAGACCGAGTCTGCGTCTCTCACATGGATAGGCATAAAAATGGAGCTCTATAGGACAAAGCCCTGCCTTCAGCTGTTGTGGGAGACAAAACTCATGACTCTGATTACATGTCCATTATTAGGCTGTCCAGTTTGAAGAGCTAAGACAGATATATAAGGGATGGAACATATAGAACCTGGGCCCTGTTACCATTATAACCTATACAGCAGTCAGATGTGGGCGTTAACAAGCAATAACTGAGATGGAAAGATAATGGTGGAGAAAGGTCAAGAGGAGTTCATTTCGTATAGAGGGAGGGGATTCTATACTGTAATGCAAAGATGGGAGAACTATAAGGCCAATAGGAGTTGTTCATGTACATACAAGGAGTGACTATATGTGCTATGTAAAGATGGGAAAAACTGTAAAATCGGAACTCTGTGTCTTTTCCATGGAGGGGCTCGGCTTTGTTACTTTTGTAATAAAGTCAATATTGAATTCACAGGTTCTAGTGAAAGGGTTATATGTCTGAGTCAATATTCCACGACACTGTTTGCTTAGAAATTCTAGGGACAATAAGGAGAGCCTGCGTCTTGTGACCATASCATACGTGTAAGTATGTACGGCAGGACCAAATCGGAGAGATAGGTAGGAGCAACCCCATGTAATGCTTTGTAGGTTACCTTGATATCAGCCCTAGCCTTAACAGGAAGCCAGTGTAGAGAAGCTAGCAGTGTGATGTGATCAAATTTTATGGTTCTAGTCAGGATTCTAGCAGCCGTYTTTAGCACTAACTGAAGTTTATTTAGTGCTTTATCCGGGTAGCCGGAAAGTAGAGCATTGCAGTAGTCTAACCTAGAAGTAACAAAAGCATGGATACATTTTTTCTGCATCATTTTTGGACAGAAAGTTCCTGATTTTTGCAATGTTACGTAGATGTAAAAAAGCTGTCCTTGAAACAGTCTTGATATGTTCGTCAAAAGAGAGATCAGGGTCCAGAGTCTCGCGATACCAGGAAGATAACCGCCGATACGAGGTCCTTCACAGGTTTTATTTGAGAGACGGACTTTCACAACCATCAAACAATTAATAATCTCAAATCCAACAGAAGTACATCATCTTTGTTTCTCTGCGGACCAGAAACTAGCACTTTTTGTTTCCGGATCAAGTTTAAAAGTAACAAAGAATTGCCGCCACTCCACTTCCTTGATGTAGTACCGCATAGTCGGTTAAGACGTGGACAGGGAGCGGCAGGTAGTCTAGTGTTAGAGTGGAAGGGGACAGGATAGACTCAGTGGTTAGAGTAAGGGAGGGCAGGATAAGACTATGCCGTTTAGAGTTGGGAGGGAGGCAGGCTAGACAGCTTGGTTGAGAGTGGAGGGGAGGCAGGTAGGACTAGTTGGTGGAGATGGGAGGGGAGGCAGGTAGACTAGTAGGTTAGAGTGGAGGCGCGGCAGGTACGCCTCCAGTGGTTATAGCACATAAGTGGAGGGGTGGCAAGGTACTGCCTAGTGGATTAGAGTGGAGGCGCGGCAGGTAGACTTAGTGTTAGGTGGAGGGGCGGCAGTACCCTAGTGGTTAGCAGTGGAGGGGCGGCAGGTAGGACTAGTGTTAGAGTGGAGGGGAGGCAGGTAGCACTTTTACATAGAAAATACATTAACTAGAAAACCCCCCAGTCCTGACCTACTCTACCCATTAGACAAATAAACACTAGAAATCACCCCCCAGTCCTAACCATACTCTACCATAGAAAAAATACACTCACTACGCCAAAACCCCCCCAAGTCCCGACCCCTACATCTACCCATAGAGAAAAAATCAAATAACTAGGAAAAACCCCCATCCTGACCTACTGCTACCATAGAAACTATAAACTAGAAACCCCCAGTCCTGACCTACTCTACCATAGGAAAATAATGTAACTAGAAAACCCCCAGTTCTGACCTACTCTACCATAGAACAATAATAACTTAGAAAACCCCCCAGTCCTGACCTACTCTTACCCATTAGAAACCCCAATAATAACTAGGAAAACCCTCCAGTCCTAGCCTACCTACCCAGATAGAAAATAATAAACTAGAAACACACCCCCAGTCCTGACCTACTCTACCATAGAAATAATTAAAAACTTTGAAAACCCCCCCAAGTCCTGACCACATCTACCATAGAAAATAATAACTAGAAAAGGCCCCCAGTCCTGACTCTTACTCCTAACCATAGAAAATAATAACTAGAAAACCCCCAGTCCTGACCTACTCTCCATAGAAAAATAATAACATAGAAAACCCCCAGTCTGACCCTACTCTACCATTTAGAAAATAATAACTAGAAACCCCCAGTCTGACCTACCTCTACCAATAGAAAATAATAACTAGAACCCCCCAGTTCCCTGACCTACTCTACGCATAGGAAACATAACTAACTAGAAAACCCCCCAAGTCCTGACCTACTGTACCATAGAACATAATAACTAGAAACCCCCCAGTTCCTACCTACTCTACCATAGAAATAATAACTAAGAACCCCCCAGTCCTGACCTACTCTACCATAGAAAATAAATAACTGAAACCCCCAGTCCTGACCTACTCTTACCATAGAAATAATAACTTAGGAACAAACCCCCCAGTCCTGACCTACTCTACACATAGAAAATAATACATAGAGAACCCCCCCAGTCCTGACCTTACTCTTCACCATTAGAAAATAATAACTAAGAAAACCGCCACCAGTCCTGACCTACTCTACCATAGAAATAATACCTTAGAAAACCCCCAGCCCATGACCTATTACCTCTACCATAGAAATAAAATAACTGGAAAACCCTCCCATCCTGACTAGCTTCCCATAAGAACATAAAACTAGGAAACCCCCCAGTCCTGACCCTCTCTACCATAGAAAAATAATAACTCAGAAAACCCCCCCACGTCCATGAGCCCCTACTCACCATAACCGAACAAATACATAAACTAGAAACCCCCCAAGTCCTGACCCTTACCTCTACCATAGAAAATAATATCCATAAGGAAAACCCCCCAGCCATGACCTACTTTACCATAGAAAGATAATAACTAGAAACCCCCCAGTCCTGGACTACTCATAACCATAGAAAATAATAACTAGAAAAACCCCCAGTCCCTGACCTACTCTACCATAGAAAAAATAATACAACTAGAAAAACCCCATCCTGAACCTACTCTCTACCATAGAAAATAATAACTAGAAAACCCCCCAGTTCCTGACCTACTCTTCCTATACCATAGAAAATAATAACTAGAAAACCCCCCAGTCCTGACCTACTCTACCATAGAAAAATAATAACTAAAAAAACCCCCCATCCCTGAACCTACTCTACCATTAGAAAATAATAACTAGAAAACCCCCCAGTCCTGAACCTACTCTTACCATAGAAAATAATAACTAGAAAAGCCCCCCAGTCCTGGACCTTACTCTACCATAGAAAAATTAATTAACTAGAAAACCCACAGTCCTGACCTACTCTACCATAGAAAATAATAACTAGTAAAACCCCCCCAGTCCTGACCTACCTACCATAGGAAAATATAACAAAAGAAAACCCCCCAGTCCTGACCTACTCTACCCATAGAAAAATAATAACTAGAAAACCCCCCAGTCCCTTGACCATAGCTCCTACCATAGAAAAAAATTAACTAGAAAACCCCAGTCGCTGACCTACTCTACCATAGAAAATTAATTAAACTAGAAAACCCCCCCAGTCCCTGACCTACCTACCATTAGAAAATGAATTAAACTAGAAAAATACCCCCAGTCCTGACCTAACTCTACCATAGAAAAATAATAACTAGAAAACCCCCAAGTCCCTGACCCTTACTCTACCATTAGAAATTAATAACTAGACAAACCCCCCCTAGTCCCTGACTACATCTACCACTTACAGAAAATAAATAACTACGAAAACCCTCCAGTCCTGAACCTAACTCTACCATTAGGAAAATAATAACTAGAAAAACCCCAGTCCTGACTACTCTACCATAGAACATAAAATAACTTTGGAAAACCCCCAGTCCTGGACCCCTACTCGTACCATTAGAAAATAATCAAACTAAGAAACATCCCCAGTCCCTGACCCTTAACACGTCTACCATAGATAAAATAATAACTAGAAAACCCCCCCAAGTCCCTGACCACTCTACCATTAGAAAAATAATTAACTTAGAAAAAACCCCCAGTTCCCGACCTACTCTACCATAGAAAATAATACTACGAAAACCCCCCAGTCCTGACCTACTCTACCATAAGAAATAATAACTAGAAAAACCCCCCAGTCCTGACCTTACTCTACCATAGAAAATATAACTAGAAACCCCCCAGCTCCTGACCTACTCTTACCATAAAGAATAATAACTAGAAAACCCCCCAGTCCCTGACCTACATCGACCAATACGAACACTATACACTAAGAAAACCCCCCCAGTCCGACCTTACTCTCACCATAGACACAATCTAATTAACTAAGAACCCCCAGTCCTGACCCTACTCTACCATTTAGAAAATAATAACTAGAAAACCCCCCATTCACTGACCTACTCTACCATTAGAAAAATAATAACTAGTAAAACCCCCAGTCCTGACCTACTCTACCATAGACAAATAATAACTACGAGCAACCCCCCCAGTCCTGGCACCTACTCTACCATAGCAAATAATAACTCAGAAAACCCCCCAGTCCTGGACCTACGCTCTACCATAGAAAAAATACCTAGAAAACCCCCCCCAGCCATTGCCTACTCTCACCATTAGAAAATAATAACTAAGAAAAACCCCCCAGTCTCTGACTAACTTCCACTAGAAACATAATAACTAGAAAACCCCCCCCAGTCCTTGACCTACTCTTACCATAGAAATATAACTAGAAACCCCCCAGTCCTGACCTACTCTACCAGTTAGAAAATAATAACTAGAAACCCCCCAGTCCTGACCTACTCTACCATAGGAAAAAAATACCTAGAAAACCCCAGCCCATGACCTACTTTAAACCCATAGAAAAATAGATAACTAGAAAACCCCCCAGTTCCTGACCCTACTCTACCATAGAAAATACATAACTAGAAAAAACCCCCAGTTCCTGACCTAGCTCTACCATAGAAAGCATACTAACACCCCTAGAAAAACCCCCCAGTCGCTGACCTTACTCTACCATAAAAATAACTAACTTAGAAAAAACCCCCCAGTCTAGACCTACTCTTACCATAGGAAATAATAACTAGAAAACCCCCAGTCCTGACCTACTCCTACCATAGCAAACAATTAATAACTAGGAAACATCCCCCCAGTCCTGACCTACTTCTACATAGAAAAATTAAAAAAAAAATTAACGAGAAAAACCCCCAGTCTGACCTACCTCTACCATAGAAAAATAATAACTAGAAAACCCCCCAGTCCTGACCTACTCTACCATAAGACTACACAATAATAACTAGAAACACCCCCAAGTTCCTGAACCGTACTCGCTACCATGTAGAAAATTTAATAACTACGGAAAACCCATCCCGTCCGAACTTTACTCTACCATAGAAAATCAATACAACTACGAAAAAACCCCCCAGTCCTGACCTACTCGTACCAAAATTAGAAAATAATAACTAGGCGAACACCCCCAGTCGCTGACCCTACTCTACGCCTATAGAACAATATATAACTAGAAAACCCCCAGTTCCTACCTACTACTACCATAGAAAATAATAACTAGAAACGCCCCAGTCTACATGGACTACTTCTACACATAGAACAAATAATAACTAGAAAACCCCCAGTCCTGAAACCTAACTTACCACTAGAATAATAAACTAGAAAACCCCCCAGTCCTGACCTACATCTACCATAAGCAAAATAAATAACTAGAAAACCCCCCAGGTCCCCTAGGACCCTACTCCTACCGATAGGAAAACTAAGGACTCTATATCAGGAAGCTGACACTGCATAAGACGGTTTGCAATAGCATTTTTCTTTTTTAACAAGCCGCTCCCGACGGCGCCACCCTATAGTGGGCCGAAGGACTAAGGTGGAGGCCGAGGTCCACGTCCCGCACCCAGAGCCGCCCACCGCCTGGTGAAATGCCCACCCAGACCCTCCCCTATTGTTCAGGTTTTGCGTTCTGGAGGTCCGCACCTTTGGGCGCGGTACTGTCACCGCTCCTGACCATTCAAGATTGCTTATGTACTAGTTTTATTTTTTAGTTTGGTCGACGGGTGTGAACAGTGGGTGGTGTATTCTATGTCTGGTTGTTTTTCGTATGTGTCCTGGTTTTGTTATTTCTATGTGTTTGGCCTGGTATAATACACATTACCCTTTAGTTTTAGGGGTTCTCAATCAGAGGCAGCCTGCTCTATCGTTGTCACTCTTGATTGAGAATCATTACTTAGGTTAGCCTGTGCCCACCTGTGTTTGTGGGGTGGTTGTTTTCTGGTTGGTGGGTGTTCACCTTACAGGACTGTTTGCGTTTATTGTTTTTTGGGTTTTGCTCAAGTGTCTTTCATATTTTAATTTTAAAAATAAATGAAACACTTACCACACGCCTGCGACCTGGGGCCTCCTCTCCTTCCACCAACGAGAATCGTACAGCCCTGTTTTAAAGCGAGGTTAGCCTACTGTAACGTCCTTGACCAGAGCGTCTATTATGTGTTTTCCTAATGTTTAGTGTTGGTCATAGGGACGTGCAGCTGAGGTGGGAATTCATCTATGTTGTCCATCGTATCTGTGTTCTAGTTTGCTCTGTTTCTTATGTCCAGCCTAATACTGGTCTCAATCAGAGGCAGATGGTAATCTACTGTCCCTGATGAGAATCATAATAGGAGCTTGTTTTGTGTTGGAGGGTTTTGTGGGTGTTTGTTCTCCTGTGCTCTGTGGGGGTATTTGGTCCTGCCACCACGATAGGACTGTTTCGGTTTTTTCACGGTTTGTTATTTTGTCTTATTTTTAAAGTGCTTCACGTGTTTATTGTTTAAATTAAACATGTTGAGCAAAACTGGCTATGCGCATTTTGGTCCCTTCTCCATTCATCCCAAGAAGAAAACCGTTTACAGCAAAACAACCCACCAATTCTCGGACCAAGCAGAACCAACCAAGAATCCCGGGTGTTAAGAGCAAACGTCTGGCCAACCAGCGACAGCGCAGCAGCAGCAGCAGAGAGGCGGCAGCAGCCCACAAGCACACAGCCCAGCAGCGAGAGGAGCTACACTACATTCTGAGAGCATATGGCGAACCATGGAGGACGACCTAGACGGGCAAAAAGACCTGGTCAAGAACGCCAGGGGAACTATCGCCGCCCCAAGAAGAGCTGGAGCAGCGAAGGCGAGAGAGGGCTATTATGAGGCCGCTAGCTACGGCAGAGCGCGCCTGGCCCACGCGAGCCCGAAACGACATGGGCAACCAGCCCCAAAACCTGCTATTGGGGGCGGCGACACAGGTACACACGCGGGAGCTGTCGGCAGAGTCAGGAGTCAGACCTGAGTCAACTAAACCCCTGACTTACCGTACAGGAAAAGCCGCGTAGAGGGCGATCTTCCCAGACCGCAGAGCTCGCGACCGCCACACTGAACAGACGACTAGTCCAACGACAGACGTACACACCACTGGGGACACATTGCGAAGGAACAAGCCGCACACAGGCAGCATCTACCGATTGAGGGACTTGCTGTTTGGTGCAGGAAGCTACGACATCCGCCCGATCTGAAACGGTCGGGGAGTTTATCACCGGAGACAGCTCTCCACTTACTCTCCTGAGGTGCGTGCTAGCGTTGGTAGACTGTGCCCAGCCTCACGCACCCAGGCCTCCTGTTGCGCCTTCCCTAGCCCTGCACGTTTCCTCACCTGCCCACAGCTCCCCGGTGGCGCTATAGTTCTCCCAGCCGGGGACTGCACAGATGCGAAGAAGGACGGGCGAGACGCATTACGTAACCAACGACAGCACCAGGCCACCGTCGTATACTGCCGGCTGGATTGGAGAAACAAGCGCCCACCCCGCGTTGTCCCCAGGTCTGCGTCCTCATGCTTAAGCCCGCGTGCCGCGCAAAACCTCCCCAGCTCCCCCATCTTGCCGGCAGCTAGGGCTGAAGATTCCAGCCAGGGCGGATGGTTGCCAGCCCTGCTTCTCCAAGATACTTCAGTGCGTCTTCAGGAGCCCTGTTTCCCTCCTCCACGCACTCTTCCCGGTTGTGAGAACCCCTAGACGTGTCCATGCCAGCCCCAGTGACCTCCAGTCCCGGCACCACGCACCCCACAGCTCCACTCGCGTGCCGTACTCCAGACTCCCTGTATGCACTGTATCCTTCTGCCCCCGAGCACCTGCAGCCCCTGAGGGTGCGAATTGCCCTCAGCCCATTCCAACACAAGGTACCACCATGCCGGTAGTCACGCACACAGCCTATAGTGCGCCTTGAGAAGTTCCAGTTGCCCTGTTCCTTCCCCGCCCAACTAGCCTTGAAGGCGCTGTCCCTCCAGTCCGGTACCACCGTTCCCCCTTGCACCACGCACCAAGTCTCCTTGGCGTCTCCCAGAGACCCTGTACCGACACCGTTCCTTACTCCCCCCACTCGCCCTGAGGTGCGTGCCCTCAGCCCCAGGTACCACCCAGTGTCCAGTATACCACACACCAGGCCCTATAGTGCGCCTTGAGAGTCCAGTGTGCCCTGTTCCTGCTTTCCCCGCACTAGCCTTGAATGGCGTTGTCTCCAGGTCCGGATACCACCAGTTCCGGCCACCACGACTACCAAGCTCCTGTGCGTCTCCAGAGCCCTTGTCGCAACTGTTCCCTTCTCCCCCGGCACTTCGCCCTGAGGTTGCGCCGGTCGCCCGCAGCCCAGGTATCCTTCCAGTTCCGGCCACCACGCAATAGGCCTCTACTGAAGTGCAGTTCTCAGCCTGGCCAGAGTCTGCCTGTCTGCCCCAGCGGCGCCTGAGCTAGCCCGTCTGCCCAGCGGCGCTGAGCTGGCCGTTCTGCCAAGCGGCCATCGGGAGCCAATCCGTTCCCAGCGCCATATCTAGAGACCACCGTCTCTCCCCAGCCGCCATGCTGAGCATCTGTCTCCCCCACCGTCCCAATCTGACCAACGCCATCCGTACTCCCCAAGCGCCCATCTGAGCCATCCGGTCCTCCCCAGCGCCATCGGGAGCCACTCCGTCTCCCCACGCGCCCAGTTGAGCCCATCGTCTCCCCACCGCCAATCTCTGGACCATCCGTCTCCCCAGCGCCGTCTGGAAGCCATCCGTCTGTTCCGAGCCGTTAGAGCGCCCGTCTGTCCCGAGCCGTCAGAGCCGTTCGTCAGTCAGGAGACCGCTAGAGCCATTCGTCAGTCAGGATCTGCCAGGGGCGCCAACCAGACAGGATCTGCCAGAGCCGCAACAGACAGGCATCTTGCCGAGAGCCGGCCAACCAGACAGGATCTGCCAGAGCCGCCAACCAGACAGGGATCTGCCGGAGCCGTCAGTCAGCCCATAGGAGCTCCCAGAGCCGGTCAGCCAGTCATGAGTGCCGCTACAGTCCAATGGAGCTGCCCTACAAGTCATGAAGCTGTCCTACAGCCCATGAGCTGTTCCCTACAGTCATGAGGCTTGCCCTACAGTCATGAGTTGCCCTCGAGTCATGAGCTTGCCCAGCCTACAGTCATTGAGCTGCCACTCACGTCCGGAGCTGCCAATCTCCACGTCGAGCTGCCACATCAGCTCCGGATGCGTGCACTCAGTCCGGGCAAGCTTGCCATCCACCGCTACCACTCGACAGATAACACCTACCAGCATAGGGCCACTCGCCCAGTCCGCGAGCTGCCATTAGTCCGGAGTGCCTCTGCTCGTCCCGTGGCATAACTCTCTGTGCCCGTGCAGACTACCCTCTCTGCGTACACCTGAGCCTACCTCCTCTGTCAGCCTGATACCTCCAAAATATCATCACCTGTGGGGGCCTTGGGGAACGCGGACTTACTGGTTATCAGACACCACAAGTCGTGGTGCGAGCCAGACTGCCCACTCAACTAGCGACCGACCTCAAGGATGACGGGACCAAGACAGTGGTGGCAGATGGTGTCCTCGCTCCCACCGCACGGAAGCCGCCACCCGACAGATGCCCACGCCAGACCTTCCTCCTTGAGTTGTGGGTGCGTTGCGGAGTCCGCACCTAGGAGGGGGGTACTGAACGTCCTGAGCCAGACGTTATGTATGTGTTGTTGCTTGTTTAGTGTTGGTCACGGACGCTGCAGCTGGTGGAATTCTATGTTGTGTGTCTAGTTTGTCTGTTTCTCATGTCCAGCCTGAATATGCTCTCCCTCAATCAGAGGCAGATGGTAATCGGGTTGATTTTAGAATTCCTTTTTTCCCCTCTCGCCATTAGCAAGCAAAACTAGCCAAGTGGCGCTAACGCAGGTCCCTCCGTGAACAAAACGCAGGAGAAGCGAACACGCCAAACACTCCCGAAAAAATTTCATTTAATCTGATGTAAACTATAAGAAAAAACATACTTTACGTATGATATTATTCACAATTTAATCAATTAAAATTCCAAAGCAAGAAGATAATTAGACGTCTTATAACGAATGCTTTCAGAAGCCCAATACCTGATTTGACCTTCTGCGCCTTCCTAACAAAAGGAATTTTGGGGTCATGGTCATTCCAAGCTCTCTTCTTTTAGACCATAACTATACCTAAGAACCCCATTTTCACCTCTCAACAGCCTCATACCATCTAGCTGGAAGCGATGAAGGTTCATGTATACTAATAGATTTCAAGCAAACTTCATAGGGGGGCCCTGGAACAGAGCCTCGATTTCAGATGGTTTTCACTTTCTGACAGGAAGTTTGCTGACAAAAATAGTTCTGGTTTTACTCACAATATAATTCAAAACCGGTTTTAAAACTTCGAAGAGTGTCTCTATCCAGATAAGTAATAAAATAACTATGCACCTATTTTGTCACGAGCTAAGAACTACGAGTACGAGGGCCGTTTAAATTGGGCACGATTTCCCGCCAAGGTGAAAATAGCGCCCTCTAATCCTCAACAGGTATTAATAACGGCATCATCCACCACCCGAGCCCACTTCCTGTTCACCTCCGCTCAATTATCCAGACGGCACACGAGGTCAGATCAAAGGTGCATCAAAAGCTGGGCCGCGGAACGGGAAAACAGGCTTCAAAAGGCCATCAGACTGTAAACAGCTATCACTAGCACATTAGCAGGCTGCTGCCCATAATAGGCATAGACTAGAAAACACTGGACATTTTAAGAAAATGGAACACTAGTCCACTTTACTAATGTTACAGTATCTGGCATACTCCATTCTTTCCATATGTTAAATATTATAGCTGTATTCTATACCTATTCTACTGTATCTCAGTCCATGCCTGCTCTGACGTACCACTTCGTCCATATATGTAGACTCTGGAAAAAATTAAGAGACCAACTGCAAATGATCCGTTTTCTCTGGTTTGACATTTTAATAGGTATGTGTTTTATTCTCTTCATGTTACTACTTGACCAACAATGTTCTTCCAAATTACAAATAAAATATTGTCATTTAGGGCATGTTATCTGAATCAAATGCAAAAACAGGTCAAAAACAACAAACAATGATCCGGTGTTGTCAGACCTCCAAACTAATGCAATGAAACATAACGTCTAATGATTCATATTTATACACATCTTATTTTTCCATGACAATCTGACTTCAAACGTGCGTTTTATTAAAGTACGTGTCCACGATCGGTGGGGAGGATTGAGCGGACCAAAACGCAGCATTAGGAAAAATAATCCCATCTTCTTTTTATTATGGAAGAAGGCGCTCAGAACCTACCATAACCACACAACCAACTATTCACCAAACCTAACAACCACAAACCAACCGTGAAGTATAGAAACGTATGTGCACATACAAGGCCATAACAAACGCTCATAACAGTAAGCACATTACCCCATCATCAAACGAAAGCCCATGGCTACCCATAAATATGGCCTCCCAATCCCAGAGACAACAGAATATCAGCTGTCTCTAATTTTGGCGAACCCATTCACGCAAACCATAGGACTCTCCTAGACAACTACACCAAAACATAGACACAGCTAGACCACATACACTTCAACACCAACCCCAGCTACACTACAGCCCAACACCCCTTTCCATATAACCACCCAAAAACCGACAAAACACAACATTCCCCCATGTCACACCCTGACCTAACTAAAAATAATAAAGTAAAACAAAGAATACTAAGGCCAGGCGTGGACAGTACATCCTAGTATCTATTATTTGTTACGTTGTTTTTAATTTAACCTCTCATTCATAGAGGAGCGAAATATGCTCGGCGCGCCTTTCGGTTTTGAGTATTTGCTTGTTTTCCTCTGGGTTTTAATAGTTCAAAAATTTTGGATAAATGTAGTAATTTCAATGAAGTTATATGAATCTCGTTGGTGCAGGAAATTTCTCCACAGTACAAGGAAGGTGCCATCCTCTGTTTCTCCACCCCCTGTCCGTGCTTGCCTGTGAAATGTACCCTGCCAGGGCGAATTCATGGCGAATATTGCTCTTAGAATGTTAAGGTTTCTTGTCGATAGACCTTCTATTTGGTTGGTGATTAGGCAAAGAACCACAATCATCAGCTATATAGCAGGTATTTTACAACCTCTCGTGTCAAAATAGTGTGATCCCTGAATGGTCCATGTCTGCTAATTCATTGATATAAATGTTGAAAAGGTATTGGACTCCAACTGACGCCTTGTCTCCACACCTCGACCTTGTTGAAAATAATTATGTCCTTTTGGTTTTTGGATTTTTCATTGCACACGTCTATAATCTGTGTACGATACATTTTATAAGTCATACACCTTTACCACTAAGCCCACTTTGTCATTTTAAGAATAGCATCTTCGTGCCAAATATAATTTTTCCCTCCTTTGTTTTTGATGTGGACGTAGTTTTTTTAATATTACCTGTTGTGTGTAGTGTACAGTCGTGGCCAAACAAGGTTTTGAGAATGACACAAGATATTTAATTTTCACAAAGTACTGCTGCCTTCAGTTTGTATGATGGCCAAATTTTGCATTATACTCCAGAATGTTATGAAGAGTAATTCAGATGAATGCACCATTAATTGCAAAGTCCTCTTTGGCCATGCAAATGAACTGAATTCCCCAACACATTTCCACTGCACTTTCAGCCCCTGGTCACACAAAGGACCGCTGACAGTCATAGTCTCATGCCCTGTCGTCTCGCTGCACCTCAGAAAGTACCCATCCTGTTCTCTTGCCCTGTCTCTGCACTCCACCTCAGACAGTAACCCCTGTCTCTGAACTTCACCTCAGTCAGTACCCCCTAGTCCTCTGACTCCACCTCAAGTGTACCCACTGTTCTCTTGCCCTGTCTTCTGGACTCCAACCTCAGAAGTACCCCCTGTTCTCTGGCCCTGTGTCGACTCCACCTCAGAGTAACCCCTGTCTCTGACTTTCACCCTTTAGTTCACCCCCGTCTCTGACTTCACCTCAGTAAGTACCCCTCTCTCGGCCCTGTGTCTGACCTCCACGCTCCAAAAGTACCCCCTGTCTCTGCCCCTGTCTCTGAACTCCACCTCAGTAGTAACCCCCTGTCTCTGACTCCACCGTCAGGGAGTACCCCCTGTCTTCTGACTCCCTCCTCAGTAGACCCCCTGTGTCTCTGCCCTGTCCTCTGACTCCACGCTGCCAGTCAGTACCCCCTGTCATCTGCCCTTGTGTTTCTGGACTCCACCGCAGCCATACCCAAGGCTGTTCACCACCGCTCTCCCCCCATCAGGGCTCAAAGAACCGCAATGAAACAAATTCAAATCACAATATTAATTTGAAGGTGATTAACAAAAAAAAGTGCATTTAAAAAGCCCTCAATACATCTTTAGAGAAAATTTAAAGTACAATGGAATTGACCAAGCGGTGAAGCCCCTTTCTTCTATTCCAGACGGAGTCCCAAAAGCACCCATATTCCTTATAGCGTGCCGCCGACCCGCACTACTCTGTTCAAACATAGTGCACATTAGAGAATAGGAGTTGTCATTTTGGAAATGCGCACACCCAGACTCAGTCATACAGTAGTTCCTGGGTCCAGACAGACAGAAACAATTAAAAGTGGTTGAACACGAGAACTCCTGTCTGCAGCCTCTCTCAAAGGTCTCAGACAGGTTACTCTTCCTGTCATCCTCAGTTCACCCTGAGCACCAGTGATTCTCTCCCTCCTCCCTCAGTTCACCCTCGGAGCACAGATGTTCTTCTCCTGTCTCCTCAGTTTCACCCTGAGAGCACAGTGTTCGCTCCCGTCGTCCCTCAGTTCACCCCTTGGAGGCACAGTAGTTCTCTCCCGTCTCCTCAGTTTCACCTGGAGCACAGTGCTTCTCTCCTGTCTCCTCAGTATCCCCCCTGAGCCACAGGTTCTCTCCCTGTCTCCTCAGTTCCCCTGGAGCAACAGTGTTCTTCCTGTCTCCTTCAGTTCACACCTGGAGCACATGTTCTCTCCTGTCTCCTCAGTTCCCCCTGGAGCACAGTGCTTCTCTCCCTGTTCTCTCAGTTCACCCTGGAGCCACAGTTGTCTCTCCTGTCTCCTCAGTTCACCCTGGAGCACAGTTTTCTCACTCCTGTCTCCTCAGTTCACCCCTGGGAGCACAGTGTTCTCCCCTGTCTCCTCCAGTTCCCCCTTGAGACGCACAGTGTTTCTCTCCTGTCTCCCTCAGTTCCCCCTGGAGGGCACAGTTTCTCTCCTGTCCCTCAGTTCCCCCTAGTCACAGGTCTCTCCGTCTCCTCAGTTTCACCCTGGAGCACAGGTCTCTCCTGTTCTCAGTTTCATCCTCTCGCCCCCAGAACA